>NC_057809.1:299544648-299790682 GCF_018294505.1 Triticum aestivum
GGCCAGTCAAGTGTTCCGGGCATTAGTGCTGGGCTAGCAGGACTCCGGTGAACCGGGCTATAGCGGACTACTATCGCTCAGAAAGCACTAGACTACATTTCCCCATATGATAGGCTGCCAAGGATAAACAACTAGATTGTCGGATCCCACACATAGCAATACACGTTACACGTACGCATAACATGCAAGTATGTGCTGTACAACATGGCATCACAACATAACACAAACTCATATAGATAAAGGCCCAAAAGAGCCACATAGCATTAAATACCAACAGGGGTCTCATGACCCATCATTCAGAGCATACAAGCAACAAGCGGAAGCATTACATGTCTGAGTACAGACAACTACAAAAGAAAAGGCTGTGAGCCTGACTATCTACAACGTCCGATCAAGATCGTAGCTGAGGTACAAGCTACTCGTCGAAGTCCAAGTGGTACTACTAGTGAGACAGATGTCTCATCTGCAAAACATAAATAAAGCAAACGTGAGTACAAAGGTACTCAGCAAGACTTACATCAGATCCTATCATACATGCATTTGTATCAAGAAGGTAATGTGGAGTTTAGTTGCAGCAAGCCAGCTTTGACTCAGTGGCTATCATGTACTACGACTGCTGGTAACTCTTTTGAGGCGGCGCACATGAGTCCACTAATCACCACATCAATACACTACTATGGATTCATTCCCGTCTTCCTACGAGAAGGCCATCCATAGCACTCACACTTGTCTTGAGAATTTTAGAGTATCCACTTCAAGTTGTCTATGTACCTTGCAAGCATCCAAGAAGTCCATAACCGAGGACACGGCTATTCGAATAGATCATGATAACCCTGCAGGGGTGTACTTCTTCACACACGCTCTCACCACATATCACCATGTACACGTCATGTACCTCGGCAACCTTCAAGCGGAAGCCTGGCGAGGGTGTCGGCCATGACCTGACTATCCACACAAGACTCTAGTCCAGGTTTATCGCCTATTCGGGTTCCATCCGCAAGGAGATCCGGCCGGGGTATCGCTCACGGCCCCAAACGATGTGTGCAAGGTTCCCAAGCCCACCTCGCCAGATGGATCTACGCTTGGTACACCGTGCCACTTGTGCCTAGTCTGTCCCAAGCCCACCTGGCCGGGTGCCACTTGGTAGACTACTAACACTACCTACAAACACCAGAAACTATTTGCAACTCCTGGACAGAGACCAAGTCGGTTAATAAGTCGAGAGGGGTCGAGTTACGGAACCCAATGTGTGGTAGTATCTAGTCATTGGACAACATACACAGAACTCAGTGCTTAAGGACGGTTCCAGTGAGACAACCCACCATGTACTCCTACATGGCCTCTCACCGCTACCTTTACCAAATCGTGTTCACACATTTAACTCTCAGCATCAGAACAATCGTAACACTCCAATTCATTCCCAATGAATCAGACCTGACACAACTCTAAGCAATAGCAGGCATGGCATGGCAAGAACACAACATGGCTCAATCAACTCCTACACATGCTAGTGGGTTTTAACTATTTACTGTGGCAATGACAGGTCATGCAGAGGAATGGGTTCAACTACCGCAGCATAAAGTAGCAGTTGAATCGTTGTTGTCCTAATGCAATAATGAGAGCAGGAGCGAGAGAGTAGGATTGTATCGGAATGAACAAGGGGGTTTGCTTGCCTGGTAGATCAACAGGGGGGCACTGCTCCACTGATAGGTACTCTCGAACACTTTCCGGAGCAGGACCTATCGAGAAGGAACGGTGTCGGAAATCAAACACAAGCATATGCAACATTATGATGCATGAACATGGCATGAGTATGTGATGTTGTATGAGCTAATGCAACTAGCAACACAATTAAATGAAGTTGGTTTGAATACAAGATTCAAATTCAAACTCCATATATGATTAGTTAAATGCCATTTATTTGTTTTGTCCAAAACAGAGGACAAACATTGTTCAAACATGCATGAAAATGCCATAAACAGATTCCTTGAATTTTTCTGATAATTTTTCATATATAAATTATTTCATTCTGAGTTATAGATTATTTTCTATGATTTTTAGAAGTTTTGAACATTTTCTGGAATTTCCTGATTTATTTTAATACCAGAAAATGATATATTGCGTCAGCACAGCGTCATGCTTGCGTCAGCAAGTCAACAGCGCTGACCAAGTCAAACCTGACGTGTGGGGTCCACACGTCAGTGACTCAGTTAGTTAACAGGGGGTTTATTTAGTCTAATTAGGATTAGTGGGCGCCGGGCCCACTGGTCAGTGACTAACTAGGTAACTAACCTAGATTAATTAGTGTTAATCTAATACTAACTAAAGATGTCAGGGGGTGGCCCACTCGTCAGTGACACAAGGGGGAGGGTCAACCCCGCTCAGCGGGTCAAACCCGCCGGCGACTCGACACCGGCGAGGCCCGAGATGGCGGCGCGGCTCGGAAAACGGCCATAGGGCACGAGCGAGGCTGTTCTTGGGCTCGTTTGAGAGCTCTTGTAGGCATGCGTCTAGTGGTGGTGGAGGCCAGGCCTATGGTGGCCGGAGCCAACGACGGCAAGCAAGTCCGCGGTGGCCGGAGTTCGGTCGAGCTCAGGTTCGAAGCTGCAGTGGGCGTGGCGATGCGGGCGTAGCACCTACGGCCTCTGTGTGGTGCGGGGAGAGGTTTGGACTTGCTGGGGCGACCATTTGGTCACCGGAGCTACGTCGGCGACGAGCTCAGGCGGCGACAGTCACGGTCATCTGCGAGGCAGCGGCTACGACATGCAAGCGAGCAAACGGAGAGGGAGAGGAGGAGCAGCAGCTCACAGCGGTCTCGGTGGGCTTGACGGCGAGCTCGGGGATGCACTGAAGATGACAGGGCGGCGATGGGAATCCACGGCGGCCGGAGATGAATACAGCGGCGATGGAGGCGCTCCAGGGCCTCCCGAGGCGCGTGGCTCGACAGAGAGCTTCATGGCGAGCTGGCGGAGCTCGCAGACACGGAGAGAGGGCGAGGGGGAGGCGGTGGCTGCGGCAACGGTGGCCGGTGGAGACGGCAGCGCTCGGCCGTGAGCGAGAAAGCGAGGGAGAGGAGAGGAGAGGACTGGGGGGGGAGTGAGCGGTGTTTAGGGGGGGTGCGTGGAGTCGTCGGGTGACTCCAGCGGCGAGCGGGGAAGCAGGAGGTGGCCGACGTGTGCTCGCGCGCGGCGGCCACGCGCGCGCGTCCTCCTGGCGGGAGGTGGAGGACGACTGGCATCGCCAGTCGGCTGGGCCGGCTAGAGGAGCTGGGCCGCTAGCTGGGCTGCCAGGCAGGTAAGGCCAGGTGAGCTTTTCTCCATTTTTGTTTTCTTTTCTATTTTCTGACCTTTGTTTTGATTTAATAAAAATACTAAATCAAGTTATTTTCTTCTGAAAATTTTTGCAGGGGCCTAAAGGATTATTCCAAAGCCCCTCACCAAAATTTAGAATTATTGGACAATATTATATATATATATAAATATTTATCCAACGCAAATAATTACTGGATTAATTCCAAATGGCCAAAATAAATATTTATGAGCTCCTGAAAATATTGGTTTGAATTTTACCTCTACCCAATATTTTTAGAGAGAGACATGAACATTTTCTTGGACCCTTTTGGAGCAATTTTTATCTGGGTCATTTCCAGAAATGATTTCTGAGGGTTTTACAAATCCCCATTTCAAATTTAAATGAAATTTAAATGTGATGCACACATGACTAGCTAGCCTAGGTCATACCAAAACTAGGGATGTGACATCTTCGGTGTTGGTTGGCGGTGCAGGCGAACTCGGTGCAGTGTTGATTCGCGCTGAAGGTGGTGAAGTAGCATCGTCTTCATCATCGATGACACGTGCATTCACTGTTGCAGCAGAGGAGGAGAACTCAGAGTCTTCAAGAGAAGGAGTTCGTCGCAGCACAGTCCTTCCTGGAGGTATTGAGTCAAACTTGAAGCGTTCAAAGAAGCCATCCTCTTGAAGATCATCTTCAGAACACATAAGCGTCAGCCATTTCCATGTACGCCAACAAGTTTCATGGGCAACAAAGGCATTCTTGGTGGCAAGGTTGGGAATCCTGTTTACGTCCACCAAGAGGCTTTGAATTTGGCGCTTCAGCCCGTCATGATGCTTATCCTGTTTCTGATGAAGGGCAACCAGAAGTTCTCGGTCGTTGAGAACACGAGATCGCTTCTTGGGCCGTTGGGCAATGGTGCTTTCAGTTGCTTCAGTGAGGGCACGATGAGGTGCACGGTAGTACCAGCCAGAGGATAAACACGAGCGACTGCTGGATCTCCGTCAATGTGTTGTGAGAAACTTTACTTATCAGCATTCTGAAGACTAAGGGGCTCCTTGGCAGGCTCTGGATAGATGGCTTCAACTGACATATCGACGTCAGGCATAAAGATCCGATGATTGCGAGCAGAGGGCTGATAGGTGACAGCTGAGTATAGTTTGATCAGCCGCATAATCCATGGAGCGTAAAACTTCAAGCCAAAGAGATCAGATCCTAATGCAGCAAGTTGGCGGATGAAGAAGTCTTGTGCATTGAAGCATTTGCCGTGAAGAATATGGAAGACCAAAGTCTTCATTGCACCTTCCAGCTTTGCATGTGAAGAATGTCCTTTGATGGGCCAGAGAGTTCGCCTTATAATGTGATAGATAGTGCGTGGCAGATACTCAAGGTCTTCAACAAAGAACTCCATAGGATATGCAGCATCTGGAGGCAAAGGCTTCATCATGCTAAGCATCTGACTCATGTTTGGTTCAGGCTGGTGAAAAATGCTCTCCATAGCTGCACTGTGAAGGTGACAACCAGGTTCATAAAGATCTCCTGGAGTGGGCAGACCAGTGAGCTCAATGATATCAAAGGCTTTGGCTTCGTGATGAACATTGCCTGTCATCCACTCAAGGACCCAAGTCTTCGGATCTCTGTTGTAGCCACGAATATGAAGAGTGGCATAGAATTGGAGCAGCAATTCTTCATTCCAGTGCTCCTTATCAGTGATGAACGGCAACAATCCAGACTCTCTGAAGCAATCCACAACTTCTTCCAAACAAGGCAGACCAGTTATGGCTTCAGTGTCAAGACGCATATGTGGGAAAATGTGACCTTGATTGTACAGAATGCATGAGTAATAACTGCACTGCTGATAGCTCCAGAACCGATCAGAAGATATTCTTGCCTTGGTGTAGGGGTTCTTGGCGCTATCAAAGAAGGTGTTGTGTGCCTTGAAGCCATTGATATTAAAAGATCCGGGTGCAGATGCAGTACCTGGAAACCTGGGCAACCTTGGCATTGGCTTCTGAACCTGAGGCCTGTGCTCAACGTGATAGTCAAACTGAGGACCAGCAGCAGGCGGAGGAGTCAGAAAAGGCCATTTGACAGTGATAAGTTGGCCATAGTTGAACGCTTGCTCGATAGTGTGTGGCCTTGGTGGCGGAACAGGAGTAGTGGCATCAACAGAGGCGTCAGGCTGCACATCTGTTGCAGGTGCATCATTGGCTTTATTGGCCTCTGGCACAGTGTTAGGTGCAGGCTCCACAGTGTCTTCAGCCATGACCACGTCATTGGCTTCAGTGGTGTTAGTGGTGGCAGCCTCAGGATTCTCAACCTCCACTTCAGAAGCTGGAGGGTCGGTCACGTTCTCCTCGATAACAACATCTTGGTGAGACGAGGGTGTAGCAACTCTTGGGGCTTCTTCTTCATCAGCTGATGCAGCCAGAACATCTTCAACCATTTTGGCTTCGGATTCAGAGACAGTCACAGTAGGAGTGGCATCTGGAAACACTTGACGTGCAACAGATTGGTGGTGCACTTCTCCTTCTGGAACGCTTGAAAGAGGGACTTGAGGCCTTGGTCCTTTGCGAAGCCTGCGTAGCACTGGCGACACCTATGGAGATGGAGTTGGCTGGGCCTCAAAGTCGTCTTTTTCGTCTTGCACATGTGGTGTGACTTGTTGTTGTTGGGGAGTACTCGGGGTGTCTTGTTGTTGTGGGTGATCAGCCCATGATGCATCCTGAGCAGTTGGCGTTAGAGGACGACCAATGCTGATGAGTTCGTTGTGCGTGAGCACAGGCGATGATACCAGTTGGTGCTCGATCTGAGGAAGGACTTCATCATCTTCAACATTGTCATGGTGACCAATGTCTTCAGCAGCGGTGGGGTCAACTGCTGGAATGTCTTAAGCTTTAGGAGCCTCTGTGGAAGCAGGCTCATGAACTACTATTCGTCGTTCTTGATGCGAGAAATCAGGGCGAGCAACAAAGATGGGTTCTACAACAAGGGGCTCTATGGGAGCAGCCCGATCTTTCTTGGTTCTACGCTTCTTCTTGGAGGGAGCGACATCAGAAGCATCAGGATTTTTCCTCTTTCTGGCTTCAGCCTCGGCAGTCCTCGTCTTCTTCAGTTCTGAAGCGGTTCATCGGACCTTTGGCTTCGAGCCAGTCATGCTGCTTGGAAAGACTATGCGTGGATCTTCCCGCCTTGAAGGTGCAGATTGGTCTGTTGATGGCTCCTTCTTCTTTGCAGCCATTCTTGGGTCGATGCCAGGACGACCAAGAGCCTTGCGCTTCTCAGCCTCATTGTAGGCTTGCACACACTTGTCAGCCAGGCTCTTCATGCGCTCACGAGAACCTTTAGCTTCTTCATGCTTCTTGAGAAAGGCTTCCTTTAGCTCGTGCAGCATATTCTTGAAGTTTTTCACATCTTGCACGCTGAGCTTGGCCATGTGCTTCTTGAACTGATCTTTCTCATAGTCGATCTTTTTCTTCAGTTCAATGATGCGTTGAGTTAGAGCTAGCTCAGAAGCAATGTCGCCAGTGAAGGCGACAATGAGGCCAATCGGAAGTTGCAGATCTTCAAAGCTGAGGTTGGGCGTGTCAAACCACTCATCAATGAAGTTATGGATGATTGCCACATCAAAGAGAGGCAAATCATTGAAGATCTCTGCTTCTTCCTTGCTCTTGATCAGTTGCTCAAGAGCGTCATCTGCAAGATCTTCATCGCTGGACAGATCAATGGTGTCATTGCGCAGAATAGCAGCAGCAGCAGTGCCTGATCAGTATTCTTTCTCATCTCAATCTTCTTGGAGATACGTGATAGATCTTCAGACTGCACACTGTATTTAGGAGGTGCAGTAGCCAGTGGCTTCGCACGTGAAGCTTTTGGAGGAGCATCTAACTTTGAAGCTTTAGCCTTCTTCTGCTTCTGCGGCTTTGTAGTAGGAGCCGGGGCTTCATTAGTGTCGGCATCATCATCAGAATGATCCACTTTGGCACCTTGAATAGAAACGTGAGTGATAAGGCCATCAAGGTTGTAGAAAGGTCCGATGATATTGGGTTCAGCATCGCGTGTGCCGTCAGCCCGGGGAGCAGAAGGACCAGGGTTCAAGTCTAGTCCCAATGACTTCTTGTTTTGCTTGGCCGATGCCTTTGCGTGCTGGAAGTTGCGCTTGAAGAGATTATCGTCACGACACCAGAGCAGTGATGATGGGTTGGCATTTTCAGGCTGTGGTCCACGGACCATACAAGGATAGAAACCCCGAGCAATAGCTTCAGCTCTGGTCTTGGGTCGAAGGCTTCGGAAGAGAATGTCACCCCAAGGACTCTTGATGGCATTCTTCTCAGCATACTCCTGGGTCAAAAACTTGTATTTAAACCATTGTTCGGCCCAATATCTTCGAATCCATTGGATTCGTGTCTTGCGCTGATTGTAATCCTCTTCTGGATCTGTCTTGTACAACTCTGAGAGGTCATCAGGTAGATCTCTTGATGTTCCCCCTCGACGCTGTCTGCCACCCTTCCTTGCTAATCTCTCTGTAGCCATGAACTTTAAACTGAAAGGCTTCCGCTTTCTGGTCAAACAGGAACTGGCTTCGGGAGAGTTAATGTGATGCTGTAAGAATTCTGCAAACGAATGCAGACTATGAGAACCAAGGGATTCTCCCACGGACATGTACCTGTGACAGCATTAAGGTGCGAGGGAAGGGGAAGAGGTCATATGCATTCTCAGAAGAATTTGAAGATAAATCAGATTAGAAGACATTGACCTCATCGTGCGAAGACATTCACTCATAGATAAAGAGTTGGTTTCAGATTTGTACGAATCCACGAATAAGTACAAGTGAGGAATCTAACTACTTTGTGAAGCATAAGTGAACATACTAGCATATTATGTTATGCAGTATGAAATAGATCCAACTTATGTGAACAGAAACTGCTTGTGGTAGAAAGTAATGAATCTATAGGATCAAAGGGGCTGTAAAAAGGAAGTTTTATTTACCACACAAAGAACTGCTAGACGGAGTGGGAGAGGAGGCCGAGCAGTTCGATCGTCCGTGCCCTAACTTGGCGACAGAGGACACCTACGGCGACGGCGGAGAAGACGATGTCCGCGGTCGGCTTGATGACGGCGTCGGTGAGGTCGCGGCAGCTAAATGCTTCGTCGCCGGTGTCGTCGAGGGCTAGCGGTGGCGCTAGGGTTTGTGCGAGAGTGGAAGAAAGGATAATGACTATGGTGAGGCGTGTATTTATAGGGACAGGGATGGCACAGTGTTATTACACAGGTGCCCCTGGCGATTCACATCTGAAGGGCACGTGGCTATCATGCAACATATCGGAGGTTGTTCCACATTCCCACGCGCGCCTGGATTGTCGGGTGGTCGTTCCCACTTCTCTGGGTTTCAGGTGAAAGGATTTAGCATTGAAAACAGACTTAATGTTTGTCTTTGTATCTTCTGCTGACAAGGACGCAGAGAAGATATTCGACAGTTTCAATAGAATGCATATGATTGGGAGAGATAGAGTTTGAGATAGAAAGCATAGAGAGGTTAGGGTCCGATCACATTCACTTAGTTCAAAAGATTCAACAAGAAGACATAGCTATAAGTGAATGCTGTAGAGGACAGAACACTAGTATATATATATATATATATAAGAAAGACAATCAAATCAACATAGTGAAGATAACATGAAGACAAGTTGAGATTGAAGCCAAACCAAATGTGAAGACATACCAAACGTAACGCCATGAGTGAAACACTTCAAACAAAAAAATTTGGTGGTGGTGTTACCCACCGTATAGGAAGTATTAGACCTAGACACGGCGCACAATTATCGTGGCGCTCCGAAGTCAAATTCCACATTAATGTATTCACACTTAGAATGTAAGTTTTCATTGATTGAAGATATACTTTACTTCGTGTGTTGCACATCTAAGTCATCAATATGCATAAGTGTTAGGATGTGTGCCTGATCACAGGACATTTGAGGATTCCAAGATATTTAGCTCACACCGTAACTTGCAAAACCTCTTCCCATCCAAGGGCTTGGTGAAGATATCTGCCAATTGCTCTTCAGTGTTGACGTGTATGATATCAATATCTTCCTTCACAACATGATCTCTAAGAAAGTGATGATGAATTTCAATGTGCTTTGTCTTCGAGTGCTGAACTGGGTTGTTGGCAATCTTGATGGCGCTTTCGTTGTCGCAGTAGAGTGGCACTTGCTTCAGATGAATGCCATAGTCTTTGAGTGTTTGCTTCATCCATAGAAGCTGAGCGCAGCACAATCCAGCAACAATGTATTCAGATTCAGCAGTGGAGAGAGATACACAGTTTTTCTTCTTTGAAGACCAAGATACAAGTGATCTTCCTAGAAAATGATATGTGCCTGATGTAGACTTGCGATCCACCTTGTCACCAGCATAATTAGAATCCGAGAATGCAACTAGATCAAACTCTGAGCCCTTTGGATACCATAATCCTAGTGTTGGGGTGTGAGCCAAATATCTGAGAATTCGCTTCACAGCTAAGTGATGCGATTCCTTTGGTGCCGCTTGGAACCGGGCACACATGCAAACACTAAGCATGATATCTGGCCTAGATGCACATAAATAAAGCAAGGAACCAATCATGGACCCAGATGATGTTTGGCTGGCATTGGCGTCATGTAGCCTTTGCAATCTTGCATTCCAAATTTCTTCAGGCAATCTTTGAGCTATTTCTCTTGAGATATAAAGATGTCGTTGCGTTGCTGACGTATTTGAAGACCAAGGAAGAACTTTAGCTCACCTATCATGGACATCTGATATTGCTCTTGCATCATATATCCAAACTCTTCACTGTATTTCTGATTGGTGCAGCCGAAGATAATGTCATCCACATATATTTGGCAATCAAACAGTTCACCATCATATGTCTTCGTGAAGAGAGTGGGGTCGAGGGAACCAGGTTTGAAGCCTTTTCTCTTCAGGAAGTCTTTGAGTGTGTCATACCAAGCCCGAGGGGCTTGTTTGAGGCCATACAGTGCCTTGTTGAGCTTGTACACCATGTCAGGATGTTTTGGATCTTCAAAGCCAGGCGGTTGTGCAACATACACCTCTTCTTCAATCTTGCCATTGAGAAAAGCGCTCTTCACATCCATTTGATACAGAAGAATGTTATGATGATTTGCATAGGCCAGCAGTATGCATATGTCTTCAAGTCTAGCCACAGGAGCAAATGTTTCATCGAAGTCAATCCCTTCAACTTGAGTGTACCCTTGAGCAACGAGACGAGCTTTTTTTTTGACAACTTGACCATGCTCATCTTTCTTGTTGCGATATATCCATTTGGTGCATATTATATTGTGCTTGCGAGGATCAGGACGCTTAACCAGTTCCCATACATTATTCAGCTCAAACTGTTGAAGCTCTTCTTGCATAGCTTGAATTCATTCAGGTTCCATGAAGGCTTCTTCAACTTTCTTGGGTTCAGATATTGAGATGAATGGGAAGTGCCCATAGAAATTTGCTAGCTGCGTTGCCCTCGAACGAGTGAGCGGACCTGGTGCATTGATGCTATCAATTATTCTCTCAATCTGTACTTCATTTGCAACACAAGGATGTACAGGACGAAGATTTTGCTCTTGCTGATCATTGTCATCGTTAGAAGGATTGACTTCAGGCTGAGCATTGTCTTCAGTTTGATCAAGTGCGGAGATGATAAGTTCCTCTTTAGGCTGAGATTCAGATGGTATGATTTCTCCAGTTCCCATAAGTTTGATTGATTCACTGGATGGAACTTCATCTAGCACGTTTGGCAGGTGCTCTCTTTGTGAGCCGTTAGTCTCATCGAACCGCACATCCACTGTTTCAACCACTTTATAGTGAAAAAGGTTGAAGACTCTGTAGGAGTGCGAATCCTTTCCATATCCAAGCATAAAACGTTCATGTGCTTTTGGTGCAAATTTTGAAGTGTGATGTGGATCCTTGATCCAGCACCTGGCACCAAATACTCTGAAGTAACTGACATTTGGCTTCTTGCCAGTAAGGAGCTCATAGGATGTCTTGTTCAGAAGCTTGTGAAGATAAACACGGTTGATGATATGGCATGCAGTGTCAATGGCTTCGGGCCAGAACTTTCTTGGAGTCTTGTATTCATCAAGCATCGTCCGGGCTGAGAATTCATGTGCTGGAGCTGAGAATTTTGTTCTTGCGTTCCACGACGCCATTCTGCTGTGGTGTGTACAGAGCTGAGAATTCATGTGTAATGCCCAAAGTATCAAGATAAGTGTCTAGACCAGTGTTCTTGAATTTAGTGCCGTTATCACTTCTGATGTGCTTGATCTTGACGCCATAGTTGTTCATGGCTCGATTGGCGAAGCGTCTGAAGACATCCTGCACTTCAGTCTTGTAGAGGATTATATGCACCCAAGTATATCTTGAATAATCATGAACAATGACAAAGCCATAGAGACAGGCAGTAGTAGTAAGAGTTGAGTAATGAGTGGGACCGAAAAGATCCATGTGGACCAGTTCGAAGGGTTGAGTCGTTGTCATGATTGTCTTCGAGGGATGCTTGGCCCTCGTCATCTTCCCTGCTTCACAGGCACCGCATAAGTGATCCGTCTTGAACTTGACGCCCTTGATGCCTATGACATGCTTCTTCCTTGCAAGGCTGTGGAGGTTCCTCATGCCAGCATGTCCTAGCCTCCGATGCCAGAGCCAGCATTCAGAAGCTTTAGCTTGAAGACATACGGCAAGTTGTGGTCCTGCTGAGAAATCTACCATGTACAAATCATCTTTCCGATACCCTTCAAACACTAGAGACTTGTCAGATTCCATTAGTACAAGGCAACGATATTTTCCAAACATCACAATCATGTTTAAATCCCAAAGCATTGAAACAAACATTAAGTTGAAACCAAGGGATTCAACAAGCATGACTTTATCCATGTGTTGATCCTTTGAGATTGCAACTCTACCTAGACCCAATACCTTGCTTTTACCAGTGTCAGCAAATGTGATGTGACTTTTGTCTGATGGACGTAAGTGTTGGGGAACGTAGTAATTTCAAAAAATTCCTACGCACACGCAAGATCATGGTGATGCATAGCAACGAGAGAGGAGAGTGTGATCTACGTACCCTTGTAGACCGACAGCGGAAGCGTTAGCACAACGCGGTTGATGTAGTCGTACGTCTTCACGGCCCGACCGATCAAGCACCGAAACTATGGAACCTCCGAGTTTTAGCACACGTTCAGCTTGATGATGATCCCCGGACTCCGATCTAGCAAAGTGTCGGGGAAGAGTTCCGTCAGCACGACGGCGTGGTGACGATCTTGATGTTCTACCGTCGCAGGGCTTCGCCTAAGCACCGCTACAATATTATCGAGGATTATGGTGGAAGGGGTCACCGCACACGGCTAAGAAAACGATCACGTGGATCAACTTGTGTGTCTAGGGGTGCCCCCTGCTCCGTATATAAAGGAGCAAGGGGAGGAGGCCGGCCGGCCCTATAGGCGCGCCAAGGAGGAGTCCTCCTCCTAGTAGGAGTAGGACTCCTACTAGGAGGGGGAACATAGTGGTGAGGGAGAAGGAAGGGGGGGGGGGCGCCGCCCCCCCTCTCCTAGTACAATTCGGACTAGGGGGAGGCGTCGCGCGGCCCACCCTGGCTGCCCTTCTCTCTCTCCACTAAGGCCTATAAGGCCCATTACTTCTCCCGGGGGGGTTCTGGTAACCCTCTAGTACTCCGGTTTTCTCTGAAATCACCCGAAACATTTCCGGTGTCCGAATATAGCCGTCCAATATATCAATCTTTATGTCTCGATCATTTTGAGACTCCTCGTTATGTCCGTGATCACATCCGAGACTCCGAACTAACTTCGGTACATCAAAACTCATAAACTCATAATATAATTGTCATCGAAACCTTAAGCGTGCAGACCCTACGGGTTCGAGAACAATGTAGACATGACCGAGACATGTCTCTGGTCAATAACCAATAGCGGAACCTGGATGCTCATATTGGCTCCCACATATTCTACGAAGATCTTTATCGGTCAGACCGCATAACAACATACATTGTTCCCTTTGTCATCGGTATGTTACTTGCCCGAGATTCGATCGTCGGTATCTCAATACCTAGTTCAATCTCGTTACCGGCAAGTCTCTTTACTCGTTTCGTAATACATCATCTCGCAACTAACTCATTCGTTGCAATGCTTGCAAGGCATATGTGATGTGCATTACCGAGAGGGCCCAGAGATACCTCTCCGACAATCGGAGTGACAAATCCTAATCTCGAAATACGCCAACCCAATATTTACCTTTGGAGACACCTGTAGAGCTCCTTTATAATCACCCAGTTATATTGTGACATTTGGTAGCACACAAAGTGTTCCTCCAGCAAACGGGAGTTGCATAATCTCATAGTCATAGGAACATGTATAAGTCATGAAGAAAGCAATAGCAACATACTAAACGATCAGGTGCTAAGCTAATGGAATGGGTCATGTGAATCACATCATTCTCCTAATAATGTGATCCCATTAATCAAATGACAACACATGTCTATGGTTAGGAAACATAACCATCTTTGATTAACGAGCTAGTCAAGTAGAGGCATACTAGTGACGTTTAGTTTGTCTATGTATTCACACAAGTATTATGTTTCTGGTAATACAATTCTAGCATGAATAATAAACATTTATCATGATATAAGGAAATAAAATAATAGCATTATTATTGCCTCTAGGGCATATTTCCTTCAGTAAGGTTGAGTCCATGAGAAGGCTTCGCTTGCCAGTCATGTGATTAGTACACCCACTATCAATAATCCATTCTGAAGCAGCTGGTGTCGTACCCTACAGTGCAGTTAGGGGGATAGGCTTCACGAAGAGAATTGTGAAGCATAAACATTTGATGAGCAAGTGGATTATGAAAGCTTAGATCGAGGTTAGGACTGCTAGGGCAAGTGGCAAGCAACTCGGGAACAAAATACATAATAAGACCATTTGGGCATTTGATCTTGCGCCCTACAAGATGTTTAAGGTCCCCAGCAATAGCTTCAGACAATTTTGGTTTTCGGCTAGAGACCTTTCCCTGCAAAAGAGAGTTAAGCTTTCTTAGCCACCCACATCTTCAAGGGTGGCTTCGAAGCAATGAGTCTAAGTGCAGCATCTGAGAACTTTGGCTTTGGAGCCCTAGCAAAATGTCTTGCAGGTGGACAATAGTACTCATAAGAATAAGCAGAGTAGTTCCTGGTCTTACGAACATGGCGGTTTGATGAAACACGCTCATATTCATAGGCCTGAGTAAGGTTTCCCTGCAAAACATTTGCGTTAGTGCGACTCAGGTGAGTCCTCTGTCTGTATGAAGCCTTTGGACCGTATGAAGCCTGTGGTATGGGGTTTGTCTTCTTCATGTGTGGTGTCATGACGACATTCACAGGAAGATTCTCCAAACATCTTTTCGGCACCCAGACTTTCTTCATAGGCGGCCCATTCCTGTAGTTAGTACCAATATACCTGGCAAACACTTCACAATTCTGATTCTTAAACAGTTTATAGTTTGCATCAAAGGATTCATCAATAACAATGGGATTAGCACAAGTGAAGCCAGATAGGGTGGATGGATCCGCCGAAGGTTCCTTTGCAGCAACCCATGTGGTTTTGGGGTACTGCTCAGGTTTCCAGTAAGAGCCATCGGCATTCATTTTCCTTTCGAACCCAACACCCTCTTTCCTAGGGTTTCGGTTCAGGATCTGCCTTTTGAGGACATCACATAGTGTCTGATGCCCTTTGAGACTTTTGAACGTCCCTGTTTCATGCAATGTCTTCAACCTAGCATTCTCATCAGCAATAGCAGTGGCATCCTCAGCAGAGGGGTTAGTTACCACATCAGTAGTTGAAGATATTGCAACAGTAGCAGCAGTAGAACATTCAGCAACCGAAGTAGCGTTATCACGCTCAATGCATTTAAGACATGGTGGTTCAAATCCTTCCTGAGTGGAACAGATCTTTTTGGCGTGAAGTGACTGGTTTTCCTTTTGAAGATCTTCATGAGCCGCTCTCAATTTCTCAAGATCTTGCTTCCTTTGGAGATAATCATAGGAAAGCTTTTCATGAGTTGTTGAGAGCGCTTCATGATGACTTTCAAGTTCCTCATACTTAACATGAAGATTTTTTATGTCTTCAATTAAGGACTGAGATCGAGTCATTTCAGCGTCCAACAGGTCATCGCTTTTGTCTAACAGTTTTTGAATATGTTCCATAGCCTTTTGTTGTTTAGTGGCAAGGGAAGCAAGTTTTGCATAGCTGGGTCCAAATTCATCACCAGATTCATCATCACTGGATTCAGATAGATAGCATTCAGTTACCTTAGCATATTTTTCCATAAGGCATGATGCAGAAGATGATGATTCTGGTTCGAATGTCATCGCTTTGAGAGATTCCTTAAAGTCCTCAAACCAAGGATCATGACGAGTTTGATGACCTTCATAGACCTTAGAGAGACAGTCCCAGATAAGCTTCGCATGATCAAGATGCATGATATTCCTGAACTGATTTTGAGACAGACAGGAGCATATGACGTCCTTCGCCGTGAGGTTGAGAAGAGTGTACTTGCGAATGTCATCAGCTTCCGCCATCTTGCATAGATCGGTCAGACCAATCTCAGTGACGGTCCACAGCTCGTTGTTCATCGCCATGAGGCGCTTCTTCATCATGGCCTTCCACTTGGGATACTCGTGACCGTCAAAGATGGGGCATGACACAGTCTTCATTCCTGTGGTCGACATAACTAAAACTTCGGGCGGTTAAACCAAAATCACACAGAACAAGGGAGTACCTCGCTCTGATACCAATTGAAAGTGTGTTATATCGACTAGAGGGGGGTGAATAGGCGATTTTTATGAAAGTCTTCAAAACATGGGAGTTTTGAAGACAAACGATAGAAATGAACCTATAACCATGCAGCAGAAGGTAGACTACCCTAGACAAGCCATAGTCAAGTATTCAATGAAGTGAAAGCACAAAGACTAACAGCAGCTAGGCAGTACGGATCAGGATGGAAGATAATATGAAACCAATCTGAACAAACAGTCACACAGTGAAGACAAATGGACAATGCAAATAGGCAATGACTTCACAAGGACCAACTATAAATAAAGAGATGGGAAGGATAGAACCAGTGAGCTTGGTGAAGACAAAGGTTTGGTAGACCAGTTCCAACTGCGGTGACAGTTGTACGTCTGGTTAGGGCGGCTAGGTATTTAAACCTGAGGACACACAGTCCCAGACACCCAGTTCCGAACACGCAGCTCAGGACAATCAGTCCTCACCGTATTCCCCTTGAGCTAAGGTCACACAGACCTCACCCAATCACTCTGGTAAGTCCTCAAGGTACACTTCCAAACCTTCACAGACTTCGTTCACCGGCGATCCACAATGACTCTTGGATGCTCAGAACGCGACGCCTAACCGGCTAGAGGATTCACAGTCCTCAAGTGTAATAAGTCTTCAGATCACACAGACAGGAAGACTTCAGAAATGCCTAACACTCTTTGGCTCTGGGTGTTTAGGGCTTTATCCTCGCAAGGAATTCTCTCTCAAAGGCTTCGAGGTGGGTTGCTCTCAAACGACAAAAGCCGTACTCTAACTCTGAGCAGCCAACCGTTTATGGTTGTAGGGGGTGGGCTATTTATAGCCACTGGGCAACCCGACTTGGTTTGTCCAAAATGACCCTTGGTCACGAAGGAACTGACACGTGTTCCAATGGTCAGATTTCAAACACACACGGCAACTTTACTTGGACTACAAGCAAAGCTGACTTATCCAACTCTGGACAAGATTTGCTCTCATAGTCTTCACTCGAAGACATAGGATTTTGGTTAAGCATCACTTCAGTCATTCTTACTGGTTCTCTTGGACCCCACTTAACAGTACGGTGGTTCCTATGACTCAACAAATAAAAACATAGAACGACAAAACTGCTAAGTCTTCGCGCTCCATAGTCTTCACGCGATGTCTTCTCTTATCATAGTCTTCAATGTGAATGTCTTCACATACCACCTCTGACTTCAATGTCTTCATACATTTTTAGGGGTCATCTCTGGTAGGAAAACCGAATCAATGAGGGACTTCCCTGTGTTATCCTGCAATTCTCACAAACACATTAGTCCCTCAACTAGGTTTGTCGTCAATACTCCAAAACCAACTAGGGGTGGCACTAGATGCACTTACACCTACAAGAAGAGGGAAGACAATGTGATGCAGAGCACCCCAAGGTCATCCTCATGGACCTACCTTCGTCTCCCTAAGGGCCAAGTGGACCGATGACACGTGCACGTGCAAGATCTCTCGAGACCGAGGTGACATCTCTGCTCTTGCAATTCCCTTTCGAGCCACATGAGACATGGATACTACCTGAAGCGGAGACACTTTGCATACTCGGCCAGAGAGAATCTAGGAGCAAGTCCAAACGAGGGAGGAAATCAAACACGAAGACAAAGAGCAAATGAGGCAAGTCAAAGGCTGCCCGGATGATTCGGACGAAGCCAGGATGATCCGAACCCCTAGCTGAATGATCTGCACTAGGCGCACATGAGTACAACAGCCTCTTCGAATGAAGCCGGATCATCCGGACCAACACCTAGATCATATGGACCCGCCCGGGCATCTGGGCCACCACCCGGACATTCGGACCCATGACGATGGCTACAACACATCCACACGATCCGGACGACTGCCAGGATCATTCGAAGCCCTGAAGCCTGGATCATCCGAACCTTGCCTGCATGCATGACTTGGGCCAAGGCCCATGTATCTCTATCTCCCCCTAGACTATATATACTCCTCCCCCTCCTACGTTTTTGGGTTAGCATTATGATAGCTCAAGATAGAGATAGTGCTTTGCTTATCCAGTTTTCCTCCTACTCCCATGGAGATCAAGGCCTCCATGTGAGAAGACCCCCCAAGTGGATTCAAGAACCTTTCATGGGAAGATCCTCCTAGGATTCAATATGTCTTTCCTTCCACTAGTAGAAAAGGGTCAAACGTGAAGCACATTAGTGCCGGTTTGAATTTGAGCCGGCACTAATGTGTGCATTAGTGCAGGTTCCAACGGCTAGCCGGCCGCTCTCATTAGTACCGGTTCGTGGCGAACCTTTAGCAGCGGTTCGTGCCATGAACCCGTACTAAAGTGAGTGGCGGCATGATGTTGTCAGTCCGGGGCCCCTCCAACACCTTTAGTACCGGGTCGTATCACGAACCGGTACTAAAGGTCGTCCTACATAGACCCTTCGTCCACCTGAGCTCGCTCTGTTCTTCCCCTTTCCCCCCTCCTCTCTGTTCTTTTCCCTCTTCCTCTCAAGCTCATCACACATTTTGCCCAAAATTTGTCAAGATTTGAAGGCCCCCATCCATTCAAATGATCACAAAGGTTAGCAACTTTGTCCTTTCATCTCTCATTGCTAGATTAGCTCGTGCAATGCTTTATATAGTGATTGATTTTTGAGTTTAGTAATTTGGGAGGAATTATATATATGTGCTAGTATTTGATTTATATGCAATTTGAGGTCAAAAATAACACTTAGTTTGCATATGTAGGTGTGGTTTACTTAGTACCTTCTAAATCTCCGTCGTAACCACCGTCGATCGCTCGCAACGTCCCGTCGCCGGCACCACCTTGTGGTGAGCCTCTTGTTCATGAAGTTTTATATAAAAAATTGATGTTTGTGTGATTTGGATATATAGTTACTCGTATAATTATCTTACCCATACGTTGTTTGTTATACATAGTGCCATGGTTTTGATATCCGTCCCCGTCGGCCCTCGTCCGGGTTATGATTCGGATGTGGTATATTCTCTTTTAAAACTATTCATTGCATTTCGTGTTTATGACAAATTATGCCCATCAAGTTGACATAGATATTTGTATGTAGGAGGTAGTTGAACCGGAAATTCCAACCGACCCTATTGTCGAGAGGTTAAATTTAGTTGAAAGAGAAAACGAGGATTTGAAGGAAAAATTGAAAAGAATTGAGGGGGAGAAGATGGAATTGGAGTTGCATGTTGCCGATGTCGTCGATGATCACAAGATTAAGATGGAGAAAATGCGCTTGAAGATTAGAAAGATTAGAAAATATGCCATTCATAGTGAGGCTTGGTATCATTATGCTGTTGGATCAATTGTTACCTTAGTTGCGATCTTGATCGCATTTGTTGTTGCATTTAAATTCTTTAGCTAGAGAGTTATTTGTTTGTTGCATTTAAGTGTTGTATGATCTTTATGTATGAACTTTATGTATTGTATTAATTTGGTGTTTTCGGTGCTGTGTATTGAAGATGAGCCGGCAATGGATGTACGATGACCGATGCTCTCCCGAGTTCATTAATGGCGTGCGTACTTTTCTGCTTGCGGCTGAGGCAAACAAGCGGGCGGATGGTTTTATGCCTTGTCCATGTGCTGGCTGTAAGAATGGTCACAATTACTCTACGTCAAGAACCATTCACGTCCACCTGTTTGAGTCCGGTTTCATGCCCCACTATAATGTTTGGACCAAGCATGGAGAAAGAGGGGTTATGATGGAAGACAATGAAGAAGAAGAGGACGACGACAGCTATCCTGGCCATGGGTTCCCTGAATACGATGATACAACAATGAGGGAAGAAGCTGAGCCGGTAATGCGGGAAGAAGCTGAGCCGGCAATGCGGGAAGAAGCTGAAGAAGAGGCATCGGATGAGCCCGTTGATGATCTAGGTCGGGCCATTGCCGATGCAAAGAGAAACTGCGCAAGTGATTTGGAGAAGAAGAAGTTGCAGCGCATGTTAGAGGATCACAAAAAATTGTTGTACCCGAATTGCGTAGGTGACAAGAAAAAGCTGGGCACCACACTGGAATTGCTACAATGGAAGGCAGAGAATGGTGTATCTGACAAGGGATTTGGAAAGTTGCTGGTAATGATAAAGAATATGCTTCCAAAGGACAACGAATTGCCCGAGAGTACGTACGAAGCAAAGAAGGCTGTCTGCCCTCTAGGGTTAGAGGTGCAGAAGATACATGCATGCCCTAATGATTGCATCCTCTACCGCGGTGAGTACGAGGATTTGAACGCTTGCCCAGTATGCGGTGCATTGCGCTATAAGATCAGCCGCGATGACCCTGGTGATGTCGAGGGCGAGCGCCCCAGGAAGAAGATTCCTGCCAAGGTGATGTGGTATGCTCCTATAATACCACGGTTGAAACGTTTGTTCCAAAACAAAGAGCATGCCAAGGCGATGCGATGGCACAGAGAAGACCGTAAGAAAGACGGAAAGTTGAGAGTACCCGCTGACGGGTCGCAGTGGAGAAAAATCGAAAGAAAGTACGGGAAGGAGTTTGCAGATGACGCAAGGAACGTATGGTTTGGTCTAAGCGCAGATGGCATTAATCCTTTTGGGGAGCAGAGCAGCAACCATAGCACCTGGCCTGTGACTCTATGTTTGTATAACCTTCCTCCTTGGTTGTGCATGAAGCGGAAGTTCATTATGATGCCAGTGCTCATCCAAGGCCCTAAGCAACCCGGCAACGACATTGATGTGTACCTAAGGCCATTAGTTGAAGAACTCTTACAACTGTGGAATGGAACAGGTGTACGTGCGTGGGATGAGCACATGGGGGAAGAATTTGACCTAAAGGCGTTGCTGTTCGTGACCATCAATGATTGGCCTGCTCTCAGTAACCTTTCAGGACAGACAAACAAGGGATACCGCGCATGCACGCACTGTTTGGACGATACCGACAGTATATATTTGGCTAATTGTAAGAAGAATGTGTACCTGGGACATCGTCGATTTCTTCCGAGCAGGCATCCCGTAAGAAAGAAAGGCAAGCATTTCAAAGGTGAGGCGGATCACCGGACGAAGCCTCGCCACCGTACTGGTGCTGATGTACATGATATGGTCAAGGATTTGAAGGTGGTCTTTGGAAAGGGTCCTGGTGGACAACCTGTTCCGAATGACGCTGACGGACGCGCACCCATGTGGAAGAAGAAATCTATATTTTGGGACCTGCCCTATTGGAAAGACCTAGAGGTCCGCTCCGCAATCGACGTGATGCACGTGACGAAGAATCTTTGTGTGACCCTGCTTGGCTTCTTGGGCGTGTATGGGAAGACAAAAGATACACCTGAGGCACGGGAGGACCAGCAACGTATGCACGGAAAAGACGGCATACATCAGGGTCATGCAAGCTACGCTCTTACCAAAGAAGAGAAGGAAATCTTCTTTGAATGCCTGCTCAGTATTAAGGTACCGTCTGGCTTCTCGTCGAATATAAAGGGAATAATAAACATGGCAGAGAAAAAGTTCCAGAACCTAAAGTCTCATGACTGCCACGTGATTATGACGCAACTGCTTCCGGTTGCATTGAGGGGGCTTCTACCGGAAAACGTTCGATTAGCCATTGTGAAGCTATGTGCATTCCTCAATGCAATCTCTCAGAAGGTAATCGATCCAGAAATCATACCAAGGTTAGAGAATGATTTGGTGCAATGTCTTGTCAGTTTCGAGTTGGTGTTCCCACCATCCTTCTTCAACATCATGACGCACGTCCTAGTTCACCTATGTGAAGAGATTAACGTTTTGGGTCCTGTATTTCTACACAATATGTTCCCCTTTGAGAGGTTCATGGGAGTCTTAAAGAAATATGTTCATAACCGTGCTAGGCCAGAAGGAAGCATCTCCAAGGGCCATGAAAATGAGGAGGTCATTGAGTTTTGTATTGACTTTATTCCTGACCTTAAGCCGATTGGTGTTCCTGAATCGCGGCATAAGGGCAGACTGGATGGAAAAGGCACGCTAGGAGGGGAACAAATAATATGTATGGACGGACATTCTCTCACTGAAGCACACTACACAGTTCTACAGAATTCCGCCTTGGTGGCTCCGTATATGGATGAACACAAGAATTTGCTACGCTCCAAACACCCGGAGCGGTCTGATGACTGGATTACACGTGAACAAACCAGGAGTTTCGCCAGCTGGTTGCAGACACGTACCATGCATGACGCCTCTATTGAAGATGACCTGTACTTGCTGTCCCAGTTACCATCTTCGAATATAATGACTTTCAAAGGGTACGAGATAAATGGTAATACATTTTACACGATCGCCCAAGATAAGAAGAGCACCAACCAAAACAGTGGTGTCCGCTTTGATGCAGAAACCAAGACGGGAAAGGAAACATATTATGGTTATATACAGGACATATGGGAACTTGACTATCGACGTGGTTTGAAGGTCCCTTTGTTTCGGTGCAAATGGGTCAATATGACACGAGGCGGGGTAACGGAAGACCCGCAGTACGGAATGACAACAGTGGATCTCAACAATCTTGCGTATGCAGACGAACCATTCGTCCTAGCCAATGATGTGGCACAGGTTTTCTATGTGAAGGACATGTCTACCAAGCCGAGAAAAAGAAAAGATAAGGAAGCGAATGCATCGTACGATGAGCCAAAGCGGCACATAGTTCTTTCTGGGAAGAGAAACATCGTGGGAGTGGATGACAAGACAGACATGTCAGGAGATTATGAAAAGTTTGATGAAATTGCTCCATTCACAGTGAATATTGACCCGAGCATCCAGTTAAATGATGAAGATTTTCCATGGCTACGGCGCAAAGGGACACACGCGAAGAAAAAGTTTCACACCCAAAGATCTGGGATGTGATCGGCTTCACTATCATCACTTTCTTCTGTGTTTCACACCCAGGAGGGAATCTCTGTAATAGTTAGGGTAGCTAGTTATGTGTTTTGGCATTTGAAACGCGAAGAAATTTTATGTGCAAGCAAATTCTTTCATGCATTTACTGATTTTTTCAGCTAAATGACCCTGAAATTGAAAAGCATTTCAAATGAACTCAGAAAAGGTTGAAAGTTGGCATGGTATCATAATTTCACCCACATAGCATGTGCAAAAAAGTAGAGAGGGTTACCGCAAAAACTGGATGCACTTCGTGTACAAAATGGACAATCTCTTTCGAAGTATCAGGGTTTCGGACGAAAACTCATCCGTTACAAAGGCATTTCATTTTTTAAATAACCTAAGCATTACCAAATTGAATATAATGATAAAACACACTAATATTAAACATAAGAAAAAAGAATCACTGAAAAATCTATTTTCAAAGTTAAGTTATTCACAAACTAGTGATTCACACAAATTTCAAATAATTCAAAATTTAAACTATTCAAATTTGTAAACTACCGGTACTAACAGAAAGTTTGTAATTTTTTGTACCTAAAGCAAAAATATTCACAAAGAAACTCTAAATACAGCAAAAAACAACTCAAAAATAAATAAAACAAAAATAAATAAAGCAAAAAAAAGAAAAAAAAAGGCCCACCTACTGGGCCACAGCGGCCTGCATACGACTAGAAACCCAAATTCTAGTTGGGCGAGGATGCAGGCCCGCTAGCCTAGTAGGCCCAACAGGGCATCACAGCAGAGGTAGGCCCAGAAGGCCTGCTTAAGAGAGGAGCTCGAGACAGCAGCGACGGCGGGGCTTATAAGCAGGTGCGAGTGCCCCTCGGCTAGCGAGGTGGGACTAAACTTTTGCGCCCCTCGCCTGGCAGCGCACACCCTTTAGTACCGGGTCGTGGCTCAAACCGGTACTAAAGGGCGGGGAGGCTTTAGTACCGGTTGGCGCCACGACCCGATACTAAAGGGGGTGCGGTTCCCGCCGCTTCGCCTGGCCAAAACAGACCTTTAGTACCGGTTGGTGGCTCCAACCGGTACTAAAGGTGGGTTCTACATAAGAAAACACTTCAAAAAAATTGTCAGTTTCTCATCTCTCCCTGCTTCATTCTCCTCTGCCCCGTCGCCGCCGCCCCTCGTCACTGCCCCCGTCCCCATTGCCGTCCGTCACCGTCGCCGTCCCCGTCCCCGTCGCCGCGCCCCGTCGCCGCGCCCCGCCCCATCCTCCCATACGTCGTCCCCTCCCGGCCCGTCCACGTCCCCGTCATCGCCGCCCCGTCCCCGTCGCCGTCTCCGTCCCCATCCCCGTCGCCGCCCACCGTTGTCGCGCCTCATCGGTGAGCTCCTGCCCCAGCCGCCAACCACACACACACACACACATTGTTATAGAATTGTTAGCAATCTTTCTGTTTTTTAGTTATAGAATTATTAGAAATTTTAGTTTTAGTTATAGAAATGTTAGTTATATAGAAATATTAGAAATGTTAGTTATATAGAAATGTTAGTTATATTAGAAATGTTAGTTATATAGAAATGTTAGTTATATAGAAATGTTTTTTAGTTATAGAAATATTAGAAATGTTAGTTTTAGTTATAGAAATATTAGAAATGTTAGTTTTAGTTATAAAATTTAGAATTTGCATATATGAAATCACAATCCATCATTTAAAAAATGTTACTTTACTTTTGCGGCATATAGTATTTGTTGTCGACGATGCCCGGCCCGCATCCTCGCCGTCGACCCGTTCGCGACGACGTCCTGCTTCAGAGGACCCATGTCCGGGACTGGGCTCCGCCGGGCTAGCACTGGGAGGTGCTACCTTCAGGGGCGCGACGCTTGGTGAGGAACCCAGCCCCGGGTCCCGTCGTCTTCCCTCATATCCTTTGGTGGCGTTTGCGTGGGCCACTTTCGGTACGGAGGGAGCCGGCCCCGCCGGAGGTGGTACGTCGCCGTGTCAGGGAGGAGGACGAGCACGTCCATCGCTACATGGCTGCTATGGACGTCAGGTTCTCCAATACCTGGCAGGTTCTTTGGGGAGATCACCCGAGCTATGATCCAGTGATGGTTCCTTCACTTTGGTTGTCCACCGCCTAGATTACTCTCTAGTATTCGATCTTTATTAGCTAGCTAGCTAGCTAGTGATGTATTCGATATATAATATTCGAGATGATTTATTCGAGATTATATATATTATTCGAGACGATGTATTCGAGATTATGTCTATTATTCGAGACGATGTATTCGAGATTATATTCGATGATGCTTATTATGTACTATGATTGATTCAGTTTTTCCTTATTAATTGATTGCATCCATGCATTGTAATTTGAATATATTTCTTTTGGATTAGTTAAACAAAACCTATGGAGGACAATACCGGCAGAGAGGAAGAAGAGGCCCTGTTCAATATCATACGCAATCCTCATGGGCCAGATGATGATCAGAATGAAGAAGATTATGACGGCTCCGAATATCTAAACAACACCGGGGAGGGTGATATGATATTCGATCACGACGACCGAATTGATGAAGTCATGAACTATGAACATGACGAAGAAAATGTTGATCTTGAAACAACAAAGACCGGCGAGGTATATATATTTATATAAGAAGGCATCTGGTGATCATCACATGTTTTAAATGACTTGAAGATATATTAACAAATCGATCTTTCTTCTTTCAGCCATCCGTATCGAGCAAATCTTCAGGCAATAGGAAACGAGGCCCAAACAAAAAGTTGAAGGAGGGCCTAAAGTACAATATCAAGGCCATCAAACCTAATGGTGAACCATTAGCACCTAAGAAGATTGCGGACAAGTTCATTCGTCAGTGCGGAGTTCTTGTGAAGGACCAACTCCCGATCTCCCTTCAAGAATGGAGAGAGCCAGCAAAGCCACATCCAGGAGTTACTTTTGTCGACGGCAGACAAAAACTTCTGCTTTGGGAAACGCTCATGGAACATTTCACCCTACCATATCATTTCACAGATGCAGATGTGGAGAAAGTCAAGGACGCTGCTCTTAGGAAGATGGCGGTTGCATTCAAGAACCAGAAGATTCGTGAATGGGACAAGTACGTCAAGGGAGGAAGGAAGACTCTAGTATTTGAGGGAACACTAGAGAAGCAAAGTGCTCATTGGGACGATTTCGTGAAATTCAAGGATTCAGAATTATCTAAGGAACGGTCGAGAATAAACAAGGCCAATGCCGCAAAAAAGGATAAGTTCCATAAGCTGGGGCCAGGTGGCTATGCGGTGGGAATACCTAAGTGGGATAAGTCTGAGAAAGAGATATTGGACGCAGGTGTCACTCCAGAAACATTGAGCTAGCCCCCCAGGTGCAGGACTTGGTTCTATGCGCATGGGGGGGAGTTGGACCTGAAGACAGGCAAAGTTTCGAAGAAGGCATGTCTGGACGGAGCCGAAGATAAGCTACTTGTTGTAATAGAAGAGGCTCGATCAGGGTTGTTCGAGCCCAACAGAGAGAACGATGAGCTTACACGTGCCCTGGGAAATCCTGAACACCCGGGAAGAACACGAGGCATGTGCGCTATTCCGTGGTATGAGGGGTTTTCAGACTGGAACGCCGACTATAGAACCCGTGCGAGAAAGAAGATTGCGGAGGAGAAGAAGAGGAAGATGGAGGAGGAGCAGAGGAAGCTAGACTATGAACGCCTTCAAGGCCTAGAATCAGCACACACGGACTTGGTAGTCAAATTCCAGCGGCAGCAGGAGCAGATCGACTCACTTAGCCAGCAAAGGGGGTCTCAACAGCTAGTGGATGATCCACCATTGGATAGCACCGTCCCATCCATGCCAATAAGCAGCGTGGGTTCCGCCCCGGGCGACGCATGCTGGATAGCTACCCAGTGGATGACATCATGGAGAACACTAACTGCGAGCTACACTTCAAAATGAAGAACATATCCATGAAGGTGGCGGACGCCCTTGCTTTTACAAATCGCCCGAGGCAACCTTCCATTGCAACCCGATTCCAGCTGGCTATGCTCGTGTCTTGGTTGATGAGGTGGTGGACCAATATTCGGGGCTAGAGCTTGACATTCCTGGAGGTGACGATGAGCACACACTGGGAGAGGCCAACCATCATATCATCCTATGGAGAAAGGATTGCATCATCTTTCGAAGGCCACCGACACCGCGTCATCTGACTCCTCGTCGAAGTCCGCCACCGAGTCAGCAGACTCCCGCTCCTCCAAGTCCACCAACGCGTCAGGCCACTCCTCCTCCAAGTCCGGCGCAGCTTCATGCCACTCCTCCTCCTCCAAGTCTGGCAAAGCGTAAGGCACTCCTCCTCCAAGTCCGGCACAGCTTAAGGCCACTCCTCCTCCAAGTCCGGCACAGCTTCAGGCCACTCCTCCTCCTCCAACTCAGCCACGTCAGCCGTCTTCGCCGCCTCAGCAATCACGGAAGAGAGCCACCTCAGCTATGGAGCGTAGCGGTACAAGTCGAGGTAGTACTGGAGGTACAGGCGGAGGCAAGCGATTTCAATATGGTCCAAGCCTCACGCCTCTTCCGCAGAGGCCTTATGACAAGTACGAGGAGGAAAACGTAGCCATATCGAAGGCCGAGGTGGAAGCCCATTTTGCACCAAAACCGCCACCGCCGCCAAGGGAGAAAGTGCCTGTGGAAAAGATTGACCACTTCATTCGTATGGCTAGAGCACCAGCTACCAGGCCTGTTGACACAGACTATGAGCGCCACATCCAGAAGTTAAATCGAGCACGTCTACAGAAAGAGGCAAGCTCGATCTCGAGCAAATCAGCTGGCAAAAGGAGAGGTAAAACCGTTCCCCAGCTGGGAGAACAGGCGGCGCAATCAATCCCCCCGCTTGTTGTGCCAACAACACATGAGAGTAGGCACGCCCAATATTATTGTGGGCAAACCGTTAACGTTCCAGGGGTGGGAGATGTGGTAATAACCGAGGAGCATATTGCGCAGGCTGAAACGATCGGGATCACTGTTGGACAACTCCTCGATATCGAGCCCATATCTCCGACTAGGGAGGAGGAAATAAAATGGAAATATGTCCGGGGCCAACCTTTGGTCGAGCCAGACGAGGTCAATAATCTCCCAACGAGAATGTATGAATTGCATCAATGGTACATGGACATTACCAAGATTTCCAATCGAGAGTCCCTCATGGTGAATGTCAAGAAGGATCATTACTACCATGAGAAAGCTGTGACCGTTGAGTATTCAGAACTATTTCAGCTATACAATCAAGACGCACTCGACAAATCTATCGTCAGATGCTATTGTCTGTAAGTGATTTCTTTCTGTAATTTAAGTCTCAAGCTAGCTGTAGTGATCATTTTGATCAATCATTACCTGTAATTATCCTCACTATATTCTTTTCTGTCGTATTATGCAGGATGAAGATTTATGAAATGAAAAAAGGTGGACGCTATGGCATTGGGTTCGTTGACCCAAATACCATTAATGAATACACATGGAAAATAGATTCATATTACAAAAAAAGTGTAGAGGAAAGAATGCTAGAGTTCTTCAAGTGCCTCAAATACAATGAAGATATACTACTTCCTTACAACTTCGAGTGAGTCACATTGTCTTGTACTACAAATTCTGTTTTTTCCTACTAGCTAGCTACATGCATGTTTTTGCTTACATATGCTCGCTTAATTAAGACATGCAAACGTGTGTGGATGCAGATTTCATTGGATCTTGTTAATCATTAAAGTTGATGAAGGAACAGTTCAAGTACTAGACTCACTACTTAAGAAAGCAAGTGACTACACCATCATGAAGGGGATAGTCAACAGGTAATTTCAATCATTATTAACTATATCTCGGCCTATTTAATTAGTTCGTCATTTCTTGATAACTATTTAATAACCCATTTATTCATTTTCTTTGTCGGTGGGCAGGGCTTTGGCAAAGTTCATCAGGGTCACTCCAGGCCCATGGAAACAAAATCTGAAATGGTATTGACCCCAGGTAAGTAATTAAGTCGTACTAGCTAGCTGCCATCTCTTTAATTATCATGCTTGATTAATTATTATCTGATCAAATTCCATTCTCGTAAAGGCCCTGAAGCAGGCGCCGGGGAATAATCTATGTGCATACTACGTTTGCGAGAACATTCGCATGATGGCGTCCAAAAGGAGCAAATCTCAAAGACAGCAGTGGGTACGTTTGTCAGAACACTATTCACATTTTTACACCATTATCGATATCTAGTCATACAACTAATACACATGCATATTGATCTCCTTCTTAACAGTTCAAAGAGGTGTGGGAGAAGCTCCTAACAGAGGACCGCATAGAAGCAATTCAAGAGGAAATAGCGGGATTTTTGCTCGACCAGGTCACAGATCCCAAAGGAGAATACTATTACCCGCTACCGCCCCCATGAACCACTTCCAATTGTTATCGTGCTCCGAAGGCACCAATTAGGCTAATGCCACTGGCTCCGAAGGCACCAATTAGGATAAATTGTATATATATATATATATATTATTATCGGTTCTACTAGAAATTCTATTTATATATATGCATAACGTGTACAATATGTATTATCGTAAAATACCAGCAAACGAAAAATAATTAAATGGAAAAAACAAAATTAAATGAAAAATAAATCATAAACCCAAAACCCGCCCAGCCTTTTAATACCGGTTGGTGACACGAACCGGTACTCAAGGGCTCTCTGCCCCCGAAGCTGGCTCGTGCCACGTGGTTGCCCTTTAGCACCGGTTCGTGCTGAATCGGTACTAAATGGGGGGCTTTAGTGCCTACACTTTAGCGCCGGTTACTAAACCGGCACTAAAGGGCCTTACGAACCGGTGCTATTGCCCGGTTCTGCACTAGTGTTCCAGGATTGGGATGAACTAGTTACCTTTGTACCCTCTTTTATTGACCTTGGATCTTTGTATCTCCTATTGTGTATGTGGATTTAGCACACGTGTGATTGGATCTAGTTGATTTGTGTGTTTTCCTCTCTTGTGTTCTTCGTGTTCTTTAGGAAATCCCCTCCTTTTCATGAAAGATCGACCATTAGGGTTCCACCCTACATTATCTTGGTAACATGAGCCATGGTTGATAATGAATTGGAGTCCCTACCCCCACTTTCTAGCCTAATTTCGTGTGTTTTTGTCCAATTTCGAAAATCCCCACAAAAATAGCAATACCATTTTTTTGTGATTCGTTTGTACGATGATGTTTTGTTGAATTTGATTTGTGGATTCGTTGTGTCGCAAGTGGATCTACCTTTTCCCCACCATCCCCACCATGAAATCCACCCGAAAATTTCCCAATTTCTCTTTTTTCTCCACTATTGTTAGTTCATCACAAGCCCTAACCCTAGTAGATTGATCTACTCGAATCATTTGGTTGCCGACCTAGATCATCCGGACGATCCCGGCTCAGCCGAACCCTGACCCGGATCATCCAGCTAACCCTGACGAAACTGAATTTCTTCAAAAAAAAATCAGCCACCACCATCATTTTGCATCGCCAACTTCAACCACCACCATTCCACTTCCTCAAACTCATTGACATACCATAGTAATACCACCACTTTTCTCTACAACGATTTGGCATTTGCTTTGAGAGTTTGAGTTGCAGTTTCCATTTCCTAACGTGTTTCGGCTACTTAGGGACGGTTCGTCAACGACAACACCGACATTCACCTTTGCCATGAATTTGGCATCGACAACGACCACTTCACCATTTTGACACCACCAACCATAAGCATGGATGGTAACCTCGATGACATCATGTATATTCCCCTTGCCATTACATTGTTAACCCCGAGCCCATTTTGCGTCACTTTCCTATTGACACTAGCCATCTGAGTATTGTCAGCAATGTTACTTGTGCACTTTAGTGATACACGTTCCACATAGCTATCATAGCGTGCATATCTCATTGTATCATCTCTTGTGTTATCAAATGTTCCTGCATGTACATCATTCCTATCTTGGTTTGAATATTTAGCAAAAGTGTCCAAAGGAAATTATAAAAAAGCTTTGAAGCAAAGAGTGAACAAAGAGCTCATAAAAATAGCCATAGTATCACCACGTTGAATCAAATTGTCGTATTCGATCATCTTGTATGATCGTGAGTGAATCACCGGTAATCATACATACATGGTATACTTGGGATAGAAAATTGATACATTTTGTCTCTTATCAGTTGTGCACAAGTGTCATATCTCACCTATTGAGCAATCGTGCTAGCGTCTCTCTAGATTTTGCAACATGAGCATTTTCCGTGGATTCCACATTTTGAGCTTGGTCCTTGGTTGCACGACCCCATTTATCTATCTGTATGTGTGTGTATTTCCGTGTGCCACATATTGCTATTGGTCTACTTGTTTCACTTGCAAATTAGTGAATCTCTTTCAACATTATTGAATCTTGCTAACAATTGCATAAATTTTGTGCCACCATCCTCACCAAGCTACTCCGAAAGCGTTACTTGTGTAGGTATGAGCTTTTACAAGATCCGGTACCAATTATGCTACTTCCATAATACTATATTGGTTGTTCTTTGATCCATCTTCAACATCGGATAAGGTACATTAGTCTAGTTCTTTCCTTTCTTCCACTCACATATTTTCTTGAGATGATGGACAGGCCGAGGACTTTTACCAACCCACTCTTTTTTCATGCAAGAAGAGGAGCCGAACAACTACGTCACCAACAATCAACTATTCGGTGTGCATAGAGCTTTGCATCAAGAGAATGAAGCATTCACTACCAGGGAAATGCTTATACATAGGAGCTTAGTAGTAGCGCTTTTCAGAAACACCGCTGCTACTAATTTTCAGTAGCGCTCGCACAAGGTAAGGGCTGCTACTATGCACTTACCAGTAGCGTTGTGTTCATAAAACACGCTACTACTACAATTGCCAGACCGTTGCCTGCAGGCCAGGCATAGTCGTAGCGCTTGTTTGTCGGAAGTGCTGGTGCTATTGAACGTAGCAGTCGTGCTTTCCACATACAAGCGCTACTACTACATGCTTCTTATCCACACTCTCGGCCCGCCCTCGACCTCACTCTCCCCTCACACACTCTCCCTCGCGCGCCTCAGCCACGCGCCGTCCCTACCGCCCTCCCCCGCGTGCCGTTGTCCCCCGCGCCGGTCTTCTCCCGCCGACCGCCCTCGCCCGCTCCGGCTCTCCTTCCCCGCTGGCCACCCTCCCCCGCGCCGACCTCCTCCCCCGCCGGCGGACCTCCGGCACCAGCACTCCTCCCCCACCGGCCGTCCTCCACCGAGAGGTACTCCTCCTCCCTCCTCCCTCCTCCTCCCTCTAGGTTAATTAACTTAGGTGAATTTAGTTCATTAGGTTAACTAAGTGAACTAAGTGAACTTGCTAGGTCAATTTGGTTTACTAACTAGGTTAATTAGATGTTTTTAGATGTTTGGTTAACTAAGTAGATGTGAATTAGGTTAGGGTAGTAGTGGTACTGTTAATTAGATGTTTTTTAGTTAGGGGAGTAGGTTAGGTAACTAAGTAGATGTTAATTAGGTTAGGTAACTAAGTAGATGTTAACTTAGGGCATGAGTGTTTAGTTTAGAGAAAAAAATTTAATATAGTTTTTTGTACTATTTTTTAGTAAGTATTTAATAGAATTAGTAAGAAAATTAATAGAACTAGTTGAACTAGTTTATTTTTAGTAAGTACTAGTTTATTTCTATTTATAGTAAGTGCTTAGTTGAACTAGTTGAATTAATAGGACTAGTTTTTAGTTAAAGCAATTATTCCCGCATCGACGTCGACGATGCCTATCCCGCATCCTCGTCGTCGACTCGGCGGAGGAGGATTGCTTGATCAGAGGGGCCATGTTTGGGATTGGGCTCCGCCGGGCTGGTACTGGGAGGTGCTACCTTCTGGGGGGCACGACTTGGTGAGGAGCCAGCCCATCATTGACTCGAACCTTCTTTCGTGGCGGTCGCGTGGGCCAGTGATTGTGTGGAGGTTTCAAGACCCGGCGGAGGTGGTACGTCACCATGTCAGTGAGGAGGATGAGCACGTCCGTCCCTACATGGTTGCGTTGGAGGGCAGGTTCTCCAATACCTGGCAGGTTCTTCAGGGATCTCACTGGAGCTATGATCCTGTGATGGTTCCTTCTCTTTGGGTGTCCACCGCCCGCGCCGATACCCGTCGTTCACTAGGGTTTTAGCTGTATTAGTGATGTTATATTTATGATACTATTTGAGATGTATTAGTGATAATATTCGACAATCTACAAACGAAAGAGATGATTTAGTTTTGCTTATTGATTGCATGCTAATTTGAATACTAATTAATTTTATGATTTGGTTTTGCTTATTGAATGCTCAAATTGGAGAACTACCCCTATTTTTGAATGCTCAAATTGGAGAGCACTATGCAAGGTGTATGCATTTGATTAGTTGATAGCTTATAGGGTTTTTGTTTATGCAGAAATCAAGGAGCCCCTCCCTCATCCCCGCCATCGTCCCCGTCACCGCCCCCCTCCGACCTCAAGGTGAGACCAGCCAAATCTCCATGTCAATATGAGTCCTATAAGATATGTTGAAATGTTTGTTTTTCATATTTTCAACCATTGAAATGCAATGACCATCAAGTTTGAATGCTCATATGATGTAGATATAGACATGTATATCTTGTGTTGCTCAAATAGGATATGTGCTTGCCCAAGTGGCCGGCCAAGTTTGCTGGTTACACCTCCGAGTGGCCTATGTTTTTGCTGGAGTGTTGATTAATTTCCGTTCCGGCAAATTTTAGGTGATCGATATGTCCTTTTTAGCAAAGGTCATGCCGGATTTTTTTCGTGAATTTTGGCATGACTTGTGCTAGAATATGTAGGAAATATCGAGTGGCCTGGATTTTCTAGAAAAATAATTAAACGACATTTCAGGTTGACTTTAAGTCTGTCGAGGCTCCATACATGACAGTCAACAAATGAGTGTGGGAGAAAGTCTGCACCATATATGAGAGAAGAAGAGTCCCAACTGTTGTCGTGGGGGTCATTTTTCCTTCTTCTCCTTATGCTAGACCTTTGTAATGCACTAGGGGAAGGAGCATAACGACCACCACCGACAGTCGAAAAATCAGTGAGGGAGTCTATCCACCATATATGAGAGAGGACGAAGAATCCCGACTGTTGTCGTGGGGGTCGTTTCTCCTTCTTCTCCTTATTCTAGACCTTTGTTATGCACAAGTGGAAGGAGGAGAAACGACCATCACCGACAGTCAAAAATGTCAGAGAGGAATTAGTGAGTGAGAGTCTCCACCATATATGAGAGGACAAAAAATCCCGACCATTGTCGTGGGGGTCACTTCTCCTTCGTTCCCGTGTGCTAGACATTTTGGTGTAATGCACTCGGGGACAAAGGGAGGAGCGACCATCACGGACGTCGAATATATACACCACATGAGCTGAGAGTTTTCAAGAAAAGACTCGGCAGACTGATAGTCAACCCGTGATGAATAATAATGAGCTAATTTAGTTTTTGTAGTACATATATTTAATTGTACATGTTTAATCTTTGAATTATATGAACCTAGGAAATGTCGTCATCGAACGATGAAAGTCTCCCAAGGGAGCGCGACTGGTGCAATAACGGCCGGGGTCTGTGCGATAGGCCACACCTGGACAAAGGTCGGCGCTTCAACATTAAGATCCAGGAGACCTTCGATGTTGAAACGGTACGCAACGACAACAAGTTTTTTTCATAATTAAGCACGACTTCTACTACCTCAACATGTAATTTTCGTCTTTTGAAATTCAACTAGCTTATCCCATGCCATGCAAGATGCTATGTCTTGGATGGATTTTGAAGATCATGAAGGTGTGGAAACAAACAAAATTTGCCTAAGGACCCATCATGGTATGGATTTTGATGTAAATCTATACAATTTTGAGAGCGTATCCCATTTTGGTTGCCCGAATTGGGAAGCACTTTACAAGATGTATGATTTTCAGGAGGGTATGCCTGTCACCATGGATCTTGGTGATCCTCACATCGCCCAAGAAAATTTGAACATTTGGGTCTTGTTGATACGCTACCAAGTCTACCGCTATGTGAATTTCTCAAACATAGTTATTAAGTAATTTATATTGTTTATTTCAAAATAGTTGGTAGCTTATTTCCATTGATAGCATATTTTCATTCTTCAAAGAATGTGCGAAAGATAGTAGACAGAACCTACTACACCGATGGCTCAGAATTAACTTATCAGGAGAAAAATCATCTGATCTCATTTATTACTGATCTGGAGAATTAGAATATCTATTATCAAACTCCTCCACATTATGGTCAACACATGCCACTAGTGCACGTGTTGAACTACGGTAACATCCATGGAGATGTCATGGTAAGATTTTTTACTATTACGACATCCATGCATCTTTTGCATAAATTCTGCTAAAACTCAACTACCTTGCTAACTACGAAGTCATTACTATGTTTTCCAATAGAAAATCCCGAAGGATTGTGTGCCTCATCTGATGTTTCAGAAAGGTCGCCTTGATGTTTTGAACTTACGGCCAGGTCATCCTACGAATCACTCCTGTCCATACCAGATTTCTAAAAGCGATGAGGACATGACAATCAAAGATTGGAAAAAGTGTATGGTCAATGGAGCTACTTGTAAGAGACATTGTGCGAAGGGCAAGAATTGGAGATAGGATAATCCCCATTCTCCATAATGGAGAGTCAGGGCCAATCTTGTTTTTTGCAATTTTACCATAGAGATGGTATTTAGGTCCTAGCAAATACTCATGATCATGTGCTAAGAACAACTAAGTAGGATTGGTTAGATCACTATGCTGATGATTGGTACGATTTGTTATTATGGTATCAAGTACAAGTTGTATGATCAATGATGATGAGTAGGACTTGCTATTATGATACCAATGATGAGTTATTTATTATTATGATCGATGATGCATGATGCTAAGTTGTTATATGAGCATGATGAGTTATTATATATATCAGTCGGTGAAATGAACATGAACTAGAGTCAAGTGGAGGAAACATGTGGTGCACATCGAAAGTACTACTAATCCAAACTAGATCAAGTTTGGATTAGTAGTACTTTCGACATGCACCACATGTTGCCTCCACTTGAATCTACTCCACGTTCATTTCACCCCTGTTATATATAATAACTAATCATGGTCATAAAATCATATGATGAAAGTACTACATATAGAACCACAATGAAAATAAGTTGTATTTTTAAAAATACAGGAAAAGTTAGCAGCGCTTTCCCAAAAGAAATGCTACTCCTACTTACTATTATCAGTAGCGCTTTCCAATACAGCGCTACTCCTCACTAGGAATAGCAGTAGAACTGGCATTCTAGCGCTACTGCTAACAGTTAGCTGTAGCGCCTTAGTGGTAGCGCTTGTACAAGCGCTACTGCTAGTTACAAAACAAGCTCTACTACTAGGGTTTTTCCCTAATAGTGATTGGTTGACTGCATCGATCAACTTGCTGTTGACTTGTGACAATCCAAATAATGCACAAGGTGCTACCTTGATGACAAGCTATCATCACAAATGACAGTGCTCCGTGCCTTAATGGTCAACCGCTCTTAGACATCATCATCATCATCATCAAGACGGCACAAGTCAAGTCAACACTCTTTGTATTCGCAAAAAAAGTCAACACTCTTTGGACACTTCTTCGAATGCAAGTATTTCCCGAGCTCGTCCGCATCATTGGCAAGACCATGAAGATCATCAAGCTCCACAAAACCCATTTCATGTTAATGGTTAACAAGACCGCTGCTACTTCTTGAGCTTGCGTTGGTTTTTCCCTTGAAGAAGAAAGGGTGATGCAGGACAACACAGATAAGTATTTCCCTCAGTGAAGATCCAAGGTATCAATCCAGTAGGAGAAACGAGCAAGTCCCCAATAGATGCACCTGCTCAAACAATCAAACACTTGCACCCAACGCAATAAAGAGGTTGTCAATCCCTTCACAGTCACTTGCAAAGGTGAGATCTGATAGAGATAGATAAAACTAAATAAAAGATAAAATACTTTTGGGTTTTTTGGTTTATAGATCTAAAAATAAAAGATTGCAAATAGTAGATCGACAACTAATATGATGGAAAATAGACCCGGGGGCCATAGGATTCACTAGAGGCTTCTCTCATGAAGGCAAATAATATGGTGGGTGAACAAATTACTGTCGAGCAATTGATAGAGAAGCGCAAAGTTATGATAATATCCAAGGAAATGATTATGCATATAGGCATCACGTCCATGTCAACTAGAACCGACTCTTGCCTGCATCTACTAGTATTACTCTACACATTGACCGCTATCCAGCATGCATCTAGAGTATTAATTTCATAAAGAACGGAGTAACGACTTAAGTAAGATGACATGATGTAGAGGAATAAACTCAAGTAATATGATGAAAACTCCATATTTTTATCCATGATGGCAACAATTCAATACGTGTCTCACTATCCCTACTTTGTCACTAGGTGAAGTCACGCAAGATTGAACCCAAAGCTAAGCACCTCTCCCATTGCAGGAAAACCCAATCTAGTTGGCCAAACCAAACCGATAATTCGAAGAGAAATACAAAGATATCAAATCATGCATAAAAGAATTCAGAGAAGATTCAAATAATATTCATAGATAAGCTGATCATAAATCCACAATTCATTAGATCTCGACAAACACACCGCAAATGAAGATTACATCAGATAGATCTCCAAGATCATCGTGGAGAACATGGTATTGAGAATCAAAGAGAAAGAAGAAGCCATCTAGCTACTAGCTATGGACCCGTAGGTCTGTGGTAAAGTACTCACGCTTCATCGGAAGGGCAATAGAGTTGATGTCGATGCCCTTCGTGATCGAATCCCCTCCGGCAGATTGCCGGAAAAGGCCCCAAGATGGGATCTCATGGGAATAGAAGGTTGCGGCGGTGGAAAAGTGTTTATGGTGGCCCTCGCTGAGGGTTCTGGAATATATGTGAATATATAGGATGAAGAGCTAGGTCAGGAGAGTCCCGAGGGGGGCCACAAGGTAGGGGGCACCCCCCTAGGGTGCGCCCTCCACCCGTGCCACCACCTCGTGGCTCTTCTGGCTTGGACTCCAAGTCCGCTGGGTGTATTCTGGTCCAAGAAAAATCATCGTGAAATTTTATTCCATTTGGACACAAAAACAACGAAAAAACAGAAACTGGCACTGGGCTCTTGGTTAATAAGTTAGTCCCAAAAATAATGTAAAATAGCATAATAATGCATATAAAACAACCAAAATAAAAAATATAATAGCGTGGAACAATAAAAAATTATAGATACATTGGAGACATATCAAGCATCCCCAGGCTTAATTCCTGCTCGTCCTTGAGTAGGTAAATGATAAAAACTGAACTTTTGATGTGGAATGCTACCTAACATATTTATCCACATAATTTTCTTCATTGTGGTATGAATGTTTAGATCCATAAGATTCAAAACAAAAGTTTAATATTGACATAAAAACAACAATACTTCAAGCATATTAATAAAGCAATATCTTCTCAAAATAACATGGCCAAAGAAAGTTATCCCTACAAAATCATATAGTCTGGATATGCTCCATCTTCATCACACAAAGTATTAAATCATGCACAACCCCGATGACAAGCCAAGCAATTGTTTCATACTTTTGATGTTCTCAAACTTTTTCAACTTTCACGCAATACATAGAGCCATGGATATAGCACTATAGATTGAATAGAATATGGTGGTTGTGGAGAAGACAAAAAGAAGGAGATAGTCTCACATCAACTAGGTGTATCAACGAGCTATGGAGATGCCCATCAATAGATATCAATGTGAGTGAGTAGGGATTTCCATGCAACGGATGCACTAGAGCTATAAGTTTATGAAAGCTCAAAAAGAAACTAAGTGGGTGTTCATCCAACTCACTTTCTCACGAAGACCTAGGGCAATTTGAGGAAGCTCATCATTGGAATATACAAGCCAAGTTCTATAATGAAAAATTCCCACTAGTAGATGAAACTGACATCATAGGAGACTCTCTATAATGAAGATCATGGTGCTACTTTGAAGAACAAGTGTGGAAAAAGGATAGTAACATTGCCCCTTCTCTCTTTTCTCTCATTTTTTTATTGGTAGGCTTCTTGGCCTCTCCTATTTTTTGTGAAGTCCGGAGAATCATCCCAACTTGTGAGGGAATCATAGATTCCATCATCCTTTCTCACATGGGACAATGCTCTAATAATGATGACCATCACACTTTTATTTACTTACAACTCAAGAATTACAACTCGATACTTAGAAAAACATATGGCTCTATATGAATGCCTCCAGTGGTGTACTAGGATGTGCAATGATCTAGCATAGCAAATGACATCAAAAAATGGACAAGACATGTAAACATCATGCTAGCTATCATACGATCATGCAAAGCAATATGACAATAATGGAGCATGCATAGTAAAACGGAATAGTGGAAGTTGCATGGCAATATATCCTGGAATGGCTATGGAAATGCCATAATAGGTAGATGTGGTGGTTGTTTTGAGGAAGGTAAAATGTAGGTGTAAGGCACCGGCAAAAGTTGCACGGTACTAGAGAGGCTAGCAATGATGGAAGGGTGATAGTGCGTATAATCCATGGACTCGACATTAGTCATAAAGAACTCACATACTTATTGCAAAAATATATTAGTCATTGAAACAAAGTACTATGCGCATGCTCCTAGGTGGATAGACTGGTAGGAAAAGACCGTCGCTCGTCCCCGATAGCCACTCATAAGGAAGACAATAACGGTTCACCATGCGTGCATGCTACGGGAATCACAAACTTTAACACAAGTATTTCTACAATCCACAATTAATCACTAGCACGACTCTAATATCACCATATTTATATCTCAAAACTATCATAAGGAACCAACTTCACATAGTATTCAATGAAATTTATATGAAATTTATTATTATATCCCTCTTGGATGCCCATCATATTAGGCCCATCATATTAGGACTAAATTCATAACCAAAGCAAATTACCATGTTGTTTATAGAGACTCTCAAAATAATATAAGTGAAGCATGAGAGTTCAACAAATTCTATATAATAAAGCCACTGCTGTGCTCTAAAAAGATATAAGTGAAGCACTAGAGCGAAATTGCCTAGCTCAAAAGATAGACATGAAGCACATGGAGTATTCTAATAAATCACGAGTCATGTGTGTCCCTCTCAAAAGGTCTGTATAGCAAGGATGATTGTGGAAAACTAAAGATCAAAGACTCATATCATACAAGACGCTCCAAGCAAAACTCATATCATGTGGTGAATAAAAATATAGCCTCTAGTAAATTTACTGATAGACAAAGACGAAAGTGGGGATGCCATCCGGGGCATACCCAAGATTAGGCTCTTGGTTGTCCTTGAATATTACCTTGGGGTGCCTTGGGCATCCCCAATCTTAGGCTCGTTCCACTCCTTGTTCCATAGTCCATCAAATCTTTACCCAAAACTTGAAAACTTCAGAACATAAAACTCAACAGAAAACTCATGAGATCCGTTCGTATAAGAAAATAAATCACCACTTTTGGTACTGTCTTGAACTCATTCTTTATTTATGTTGGTGTAATTTCTACCGTACTCCAACTTCTCCAGGTTTCATACCCCCCGATACTACCCATAGATTCATCAAAATAAGCAAACAACACATAAAAACAGAATCTGTCAAAAACAGAACAGTATGTAGCAATCTGAGAACTTTGAATACTTTTATAACTCCAAAAATTCTGACTAATCAGGACAACAGAGGCAATTTGTATATCAATCTTGTGTAAAAAATTCAGAATTTTATCACGCCTTTGTGATGTTTAAAAATTCTGAGACTGGCGCAAAAGTTTTTGTTTTTCAGCAAGATCAAATCAACTATTACCGTAAGCCATCCCAAAGGTCTTACTTGGCACAAACACTAATTAAAACACACACAAAATCTAACCAGAGGCTAGATGAATTATTTATTGTAAAACAGAACCAAAAAGGCAATAACAAAAATAAAATTGGGTTGCCTCCCAACAAGCGCTATTGTTTAACGCCCTTAACTAGGCGTAAAAACATAGATCTAGATGCTGTCATATTTGGTATGCAATCCATAAGTAGCTCTCATAATAGATTCATATGGCAACTTAATTTTCATTCTAGGGAAGTGGTCCATGCCCTTCCTTAAGGAAATAAACCTAATGTTTCCTTCTTTCATATCAATAATTGTACCAATCGTTCTATGGAAAGGTCTACCAAGAATAATAGGACATGTAGGATTGCAATCTATATCAAGAACAATGAAATCTATGGGCACATAATTCCTATTTTCAACAATAAGAACATCATTGATTCTTCCAATAGGTTTCTTAATAGTGGAATCTGCAAGATGCAAATTTAAAGAACAATCATTAAATTCACGAAAACCTAACACATCACATAAAGTTTTTGGAATCATGGAAAGGCTAGCACCCAAATCACAAAAAGCATGGCACTCATAATCTTTAATCGTAATCTTAATAGTAGGTTCCCACTCATCATAAAGTATTCTAGGAATAGAAACTTCCAATTCAAGCTTTTCTTCAAAAGATTTCACCATAGCATCAATGATATGTTTAGTAAAAGCTTTATTTTGATTATAAGCATGAGGAGAATTCAACATGGATTGCAACATGGAAATACAATCTATTAAAGAACAATTATCATGATTAAATTCCTTGAAATCCAAAAGAGTGGGTTCATCGCTACTTGAAGTTTTGACCTCTCCAATCCCACTTTTATCAATTTTTGCATCAAGATCTATAAACTCCACATTATTGGGATGCCTTTTAACTAAAGTTGACTTATCTCCAGTCCCGCCTTTATCAATATGTATATTGGAAAACAAAGATTCAATTGGAGTCACATAAATCACATTAAGATATTCATCATTATTTTCACAAAAACTAGAAGAAGACGCATTTACAGCCCAATCTCGCTTAGCAAGAATCTTAGCGGTTCTTTATTTGCACTCATGAATGGAAATTCTCATAGCTTTCATAGATTCATTATTATCTTGCTTGGGTGGAATTGATATAATTTTCAAAGAATCAATCTCAAGAGAAATTCTATCCACGTTCCTAGCCAAATCATCAATCTTAAGCAATTTTTCTTCAAGCAAAGCATTGAAATTCTTTTGCGAACTAATAAATTCTTTAATATTTTTCTCAAGATCAAAGGGAATATTATTATAATTTTCATAAGAATTGTTGTAGGAATTACCATAATTATTAGAGGAATTACTAGGAAACGGCCTAGGATTAAAATTACTTCTATACGCGTTATTACCAAAATTGTTCCTACAAACAAAATTCACATCCATAGATTCATTATTATTCTCAATCAACCTAGACAAAGGCATATCATTAGGATCAATAGGAGCACTCTTAGCAAAAAAAATCATCCATCTTTCCACTCAAAACATTAATCTCTTCAATCGCATGCACTTTTTTACTAGTAGAAGATCTTTCGGTATGCCATTGAGAATAATTAACCAAAATATTATCTAGGAGATTAGTTGTTTCTCCTAAATTAATTTCCATAGAAGTACCTCTCTCAGACAAATCTAAAATATTTCTAGAAGCAAAATTAAATTCGGCATAATAATTTTGTATGATCATCCAGAAATTTAAACCATGAGTAGGGCAATTTCGTATCATCAATTTCATCCTCTCCCAAGATTGTGCAACATGTAAATGATCAAGTTGCTTAAAATTCATAATATCATTCCTAAGGGAGATGATATTAGCGGGAGGAAAATACTTGGAAATAAAAGCTATTTTTAGGCAAAGATGAAAACCAAGTTTTAGCACGATCTCGTAGTGAGAACAGAAATAGCTTCAATTTAACAATATCATTATCCACATCTTTCTTCTTTTGTGTATCACACAACTCAATGAAATTATTTAGATGGGATGCGACATCTTCACTAGGAAGGCCGGAAAAAATTGATCTTTCACAACAAGATTCAGCAAGCGGCATTAATTTCATAAGATTTCGCGTTAGTGGCGGGAGCAATCAAAGTACTAATAAAATCATTATTATTAGTATCGGGAAAGTCACACAATTTGATATTCTCTTGAGTCATCGTGACAAAGCAAGCAATCTACCATACGAGCAAACAAAAAGTAAGCGAAAAGACGAACGGGAGAAGGGAGAATAAAAAGGCAAATCTTTTCGAAAATCATTTTAGAAGTGTGAGAGAGGAAAACGAGAGGCAAATGGCAAATAATGTAATTCAAGAGATGAGAGTTTATGATGGGTACTTGGTAGGCTTGACGTATATCTCCTCGGCAACCGTGCTAGAAATTCTTCTTGCTACTTCTTGAGCTTGTGTTGGTTTTTCCCTTGAAGAGGAAAGGGTGATGCAGCACAGTAGAGATAAGTATTTCCCTCAGTTAAGAACCAAGGTATCAATCCAGTAGGAGAAACACACAAGTCCACACAAGATGCACCTGCACAATCAATCAAACACTTGCACCCAACGTGATAATGGGGTTGTCAATCCCTTCACCGTCACTTGCAAAGGTGAGATCTGATAGACATAGATAGAACTAAATAAAAGATAAAACATTTTTAGGGTTTTTGGTTTATAGATCTGAAAATAAAATATTGCAAAACTCAAGTATTATGATGAAAACTCCATCTTTTTACCCACGATGGCAACAATTCAATACGTGTCTCGTGATACGTCCATTTTGCATCTTGCTTTTATATCAATATTTATTGCATTATGGGCTGTTATTACACATTATGTCACAATACTTATGCCAATTCTCTCTTATTTTACAAGGTCTACATAAAGAGGGAGAATGCCGGCAGCTGGGATTCTGGGCTGGAAAAGAAGCAAATATTAGAAACCTATTCTGCGCAGCTCCAAAAGTCCTGAAACTTCATGAAAGTCATTTTCAGAATATATAAAAAATACTGAGCGCAAGACGTTCCGGAGGGGGGCCACACCCTGCCCACGAGGGTGGGGGGGGCGCCCTACCCCCTGGGCACGCCCCCCTGCCTCGTGGGCCCCCTGGTGGACTCCGATGCCCCTCTTCTGCTATATGGAGTCTTTCGATGAGGAAAAAATCATAAGCCAGCTTTCGGGACGAGACTCCGCCGCCACGAGGCGGAACCTTGGTGGAACCAATCTAGGGCTCTAGCGGAGCTGTTCTGCCGGGGAAACTTCCCTCCGAGAGGGGGAAATCATCGTCATAACCAACGATCCTCTCATCGGGAGGGGGTCAATCTCGATCAACATCTTCACCAGCACCATCTCCTCTCAAACCCTAGTTCATCTCTTGTATCCAATTCTTGTCTCTAAGTCCGGGATTGGTACCTGTAGGTTGCTAGTAGTGTTGATTACTCCTTGTAGTTAATGCTAGTTGGTTTATTTGGTGGAAGACCATATGTTCAGATCCTATACGCATATTAATACTCCTCTGATTATGAACATGAATATGCTTTGTGAGTAGTTACATTTGTTCCTGAGGACATGGGAGAAGTCTTCCTATTAGTAGTCATGTGAATTTGGTATTCGTTTAATATTTTGATGAGATGTATGTTGTCTCTCCTCTAGTGGTGTTATGTGAACGTCGACTACATGACACTTCACCATTATTTGGGCCTAGAGGAAGGCATTGGGAAGTAATAAGTAGATGATGGGTTGCTAGAGTGATAGAAGCTTAAACCCTAGTTTATGTGTTGCTTCATAAGGGGCTGATTTGGATCCATATGTTTCATGCTATGGTTAGGTTTACCTTAATACTTTTGTTGTAGTTGCGGATACTTGCAATAGAGGTTAATCATAAGTGGGATGCTTGTCCAAGTAAGGGCAGTACCCAAGCACCGGTCCACCCACATACCAAATTATCAAAGTACCGAACGCGAATCATATGAAGTGATGAAAACTAGCTTGACGATAATTCCCATGTGTCCTTGGGAGCGCTTTTCTCTATATAAGAATTTCTCCAGGCTTGTCCTTTGCTACAAAAAGGATTGGGCCACCTTGCTGCACTTTATTTACTTTTGTTACTTGTTTCTCATTACAAATTATCTTATCAGAAAACTATCTATCACCTATAATTTCAGTGCTTGCAGAGAATACCTTGCTGAAAACCGCTTATCATTTCCTTCTGCTCCTCGTTGGGTTCGACACTCTTACTTATCGAAAGGACTACGATAGATCCCCTATACTTTTGGGTCATCAAGACTCTTTTCTAGCGCCGTTACCGAGGAGTGAAGCGCCTTTGGTAGGTGGAATTTGGTAAGGAAAACTTTATATAGTGTGCTGAAATTTCCTGTCACTTGTTACTATGGAAAGTAATCCTCTGAGGGGCTTGTTCGGTGTATCTTCACCTCGACCAGTAGAGCAAAGAGTTGCTATTCAACCTACTGAAAATGAAAACAAAAATGAAAATGTCTACTTTGAAATTCCTTCGGGTATGATAGAAAAACTGCTAGCTAATCCCTTCTCAAGAGATGGAACTTTACATCCTGATGAGCACCTAATATATGTGGATGAAGTTTGTGGATTATTTAAGCTTGCAGGTATGCCCGGTGGTGTTATCAAGAAGAAGGTCTTCCTTTATCTTTGGAGGGAGATGCATTGACATGGTATAGGCTATGTGATGATATGGGGTCATGGAACTACAAACGACTGAAATTGGAATTTCATCAGAAGTTTTAGCCTATGCATCTTCTTCATCATGATCGTAATTATATATATAATTTTTGGCCTCGCGATGGAGAAAGCATCGCTCAAGCTTGGGGGAGGCTTAAGTTAATGTTATATTCATGCCCCAATCATGAGCTCTCAAGAGAAATGATTTTCAAAAAAATTATGCTCGGCTTTCTGATAACAACCGCACCATGCTCGATACTTCTTGTGCTGGCTCTTTTATAATGAAGACTATTGATTTCAAATGTGATTTATTGGAAAGAATTAAACGCAACTCTGAAGATTGGGATCTCGACGAAGGTAAGGAGTCAGGTATGAAACCTAAGTTTGATTGTGTTAATCTTTTATGGATACCGATGTTTTCCGTAAATTTAGCACTAAATATGGACTTGACTCTGAGATAGTAGCTTCTTTCTGTGAATCTTTTGCTACTCATGTTGATCTCCCTAGGGAGAAGTGGTTTAAATATCATCCTCCCATAGAAGTAAAAGTAGTTGCACCTATTAAAGTTGAAGAAAAGACTGTCACTTATGATGATCCTATTGTTCCTACTGCTTATGTTGAGAAACCACCTTTTCCTATTAGGATAAAAGATCATGCTAAAGCTTCAACTGTGGTTCGTAAAAGAAATATTAGAACCTATACACCTCCTGAGCAAATTAATGTTGAACCTAATATTGCTATTGTTAAAGATCTCTTGTCTGATAATATTGAAGGGCATGTTATTCATTTCTGTGATGAGACTGCTAGAATTGCTAAACCTTGTGCTAAAGCTAAACATAGACCCGTGGTAGGCATGCCTGTTATTTCTGTTAAAATAGGAGATCATTGGTATCATGGCTTATGTGATATGGGTGCCAGTGCTAGTGCTATACCTCATGACTTATACAAAGAAATTATGCATGATATTGCACCTTCTGAGATAGAAGATATTGATGTTACCATTAAGCTTGCGAATAGAGATACCATATCACCCATTGGAATTGTTAGAGATGTTGAAGTCTTGTGTGGAAAAACTAAATATCCTGCTGATTTTCTTATTCTTTGTTCCCCACAAGATAGCTTCTGTTCTATTATATTTGGTAGACCCTTCTTGAACACAGTTAATTCTAAGATAGATTGCGAAAAGGATGTTGTTACTATTGGTTTAGGTGATATGCCTCATGAATTTAATTTCTCTAAATTTCGTAGACAACACCGTGAAGAGGAATTGCCTAGTAAAGATGAAATTATTGGTCTTGCTTCTATTGTCGTGCCTCCTAGTGATCCTTTAGAACAGTATTTGCTAGACCATGAAAATGATATGTTTATGAATGAAAGAAGGGAAATAGATGAAGTATTCTTTAAACAAGAACCCATCCTGAAACACAATTTGCCTGTCGAAATCCTAGGGGATCCTCCTCCACCCAAGGGCGATCCCGTGTCTGAGCTCAAACCGTTACCTGATACTCTTAAATATGCTTATCTTGATGAGAAAAAGATATATCCTATTATTATTAGTGCTAACCTTTCGTAGCATGAAGAAGAGAGATTATTGAAAACTCTGAAGAAGCACCGTGCTGCTATTGGATATACTCTTGATGATCTGAAGGGCATTAGTCCCACACTATGTCAACACAAAATAAATTTGGAGAAAGATGCCAAACCAGTTCGTCATCACCAACGACGACTGAATCCTAAGATGAAAGAAGTGGTAAGAAAGGAAATACTAAAGCTCCTTGAGGCAGGTATAATTTATCCCGTTGCTGATAGTCACTGGGTAAGTCCTGTCCATTGTGTCCCTAAAAAGGGAGATATTACTATCCTTCCTAATGATAAAGATGAATTGATTCTGCAAAGAATTATTACAGGTTATAGGATGGTAATTGATTTCCGCAAATTAAATAAGGCTACTAAAAAAGATCATTACCCCTTACCTTTTATTGATCAAATGCTAGAAAGATTATCCAAACATACACATTTTTGCTTTCTAGATGGTTATTCTGGTTTCTCTCAAATACGTATGTCAGCTGATGATCAATCTAAGACCACTTTTACTTGCCCATTCGGTACTTTTGCTTATAGACGTATGCCTTTTGGTTTATGTAATGCACCTGCTACCTTCCAAAGATGCATGATGGCTATATTCTATGACTTTTGTGAAAAGATTTGTGAGGTTTTCATGGACGATTTCTCCGTCTATGGATCCTCTTTTTATGATTGCTTAAGCAACCTTGATCGAGTTTTGCCGAGATGTGAAGAAACTAACCTTGTCTTGAATTGGGAGAAGTGCCACTTTATGGTTAATGAAGGTATTGTCTTCGGGCATAAAGTTTCTGAAAGAGGTATTGAAGTTGATAAAGCTAAGGTTGATGCTATTGGAGAGATGCCATGTCCCAAGGACATCAAAGGTATAAGAAGTTTCCTTGGTCACGCTAGTTTTTATAGGAGGTTCATTAAGGACTTCTCAAAAATCTCTCGGCCTCTGACTAATTTATTACAAAAAGATATACCATTTGTTTTTTATGATGATTGCGTAGAAGCATTTGAAATACTTAAGAAAGCATTGACCTCTACACCTATTGTTCAGCCACCTGATTGGAATTTACCCTTTGAAATTATGTGTGATGCTAGTGATTATGTTGTAGGTGCTGTTCTATGGCAAAGAGTTGATAAGAAATTAAATGTTATTCAATATGCTAGTAAAACTCTAGACAATGCTCAGAGAAATTATACTACTACTGAAAAAGAATTTTTGGCAGTTGTATTCGCTTGCGATAAGTTCAGACTTTATATTGTTGATTCTAAAGTAACTATTCACATGTTTCATGCTGCTATTAAATATCTTATGGAAAAGAAAGATGCTAAACCTAGACTTATTAGATGGGTTCTCTTGCTACAAGAATTTTATTTGCATATTATTGATAGAAAGGGAGCTGAGAACCCCGTTGCAGACAACTTGTCTAGGCTAGAGAATGTTCTTGATGACCCACTACCTATTGATGATAGCTTTCCTGATGAACAATTAAATGTCATAAATGCTTCTCGCACTACTCCATGGTATGCTGATTATGCTAATTATGTTGTTGTTAAATTTATACCACCTAGTTTCACATACCAGCAAAAGAAAAAGTTTTTGTATGATTTGAGGCATTACTTTTGGGATGACCCACATCTTTATAAAGAAGGAGTAGATGGTGTTATTAGACATTGTGTACCTGAGCATGAATAGGAACAGATCCTACGCAAGTGTCACTCCAAAGCTTATGGAGGACACCAGGCTGGAGATAGAACTGCACATAAGGTATTGCAATTCGGTTTTTATTGGCCTACTCTCTTCAAGGATGCCCGTAAGTTTGTTGTATCTTGTGATGAATGACAAAGAATTGGTAATATTAGTAGATGTCAAGAAATGCCTATGAATTATTCACTTGTTATTGAACCATTTGATGTTTGGGGCTTTGATTATATGGGACCTTTTCCTGCCTCTAATGGATATACACATATTTTAGTTGCTGTTGATTACGTTACTAAGTGGGTAGAAGCTATTCCAACTAGTAGTGCTGATCATAACACCTCTATTAAGATGCTTAAAGAAGTTATTTTTCCGAGGTTTGGAGTCCCTAGATATTTAATGACTGATCGTGGTTCATATTTTATTCATGGTGCTTTCCGTAAAATGCTTGCTAAATATGATGTTAATCATAGAATCGCATCTCCTTATCACCCACAGTCTAGTGGTCAAGTAGAATTGAGCAATAGAGAACTCAAATTAATTTTGCAAAAGACTATTAATAGATCTAGAAAGAATTGGTCCAGGAAACTTAATGATGCATTATGGGCCTATAGGACTGGATATAAAAATCCTATGGGTATGTCTCCGTATAAAATGGTTTATGGAAAAGCATGTCACTTACCTCTCAAACTAGAACATAAGGCTTATTGGGCTATTAAAGAGCTCAACTATGATTTCAAACTTGCCGGTGAGAAGTGGTTATTTGACATTAGCTCACTTGATGAATGGAGAACGCAAGCCTATGAGAATGCCAAATTGTTTAAAGAAAAAGTTAAAGATGGCATGACAAAAGGATACAAAAGCATGAGTTTAATGTAGGTGACTATGTATTGCTATACAACTCTCGTTTAAGATTTTTTGCAGGAAAACTTCTCTCTAAATGGGAATGTACTTACGTTATCGAGGAGGCCTATCGTTCCGGTGCCATAAAAATCAACAACTTCGAAGGCACAAATCCGAAGGTGGTGAAAGGTCAAAGAATTAAACATTATAGCTCAAGTAATCCTATAAATGTTGAAACCAATGTTATTGAAACCGTAACCCCGGAGGAATACATAAAGGACACTTTCCGAAACGCTTCAGACTCTGAAAAGGAATAGGTATGTGTTACGGTAAGTAAACCGACTCCAAAACAGTTCTAATGGCAATTTTTCTCCATTTTGGAATATTTAGAAAAATAGAAAAATAAGAAGCAGTCCGGGAAGGACACGAGGGCTCCATGAGGGTGGAGGGCGCGCCCTACCCCCTGGGCGTGCGCCCCTACCTCATGGGCACCTCGTGTGTTTTCCGGACTCCGTTTTCCTACACGTTACGTATTTTGGTCGGTAAAAATTCATTATATAAACTCCCGAAGGTTTTGACTCCCATATCACACAATTATCCTCTATTTGTGTTTTGAGTTGTTGCTGCTGCAGATTAGAGCAAGATGTCTTCACAAGAGTCAGTCGGGGAGAGTCGGGTGTCTCATCCGGCATCGAGATCAACGACAAACAACAATGCTGACTACTTTGGGCCAGCAACGGAGGAAGAGATGGAGGCTGATTTGAAGAGGATAGATGCCATGGAGGAGGATCAAGAAGTCACTTATCGCTTCTGAGCTGGATTCACAATGGGCGGACTACAGAGCTCGGCTATCCCAGACTCGGTTATTCCTTCCAATGTTAGATTTCTTTCTTATGAAAATATGAAAAAGAGTGTCAGTTGTTCTCCCACAGCTATGCAACACCCTTGGGTTCAAGGAGCTTTGACTGTTACAGGAAAGCTTCGAAAGGAAATAATGGACCTCAAGCAGCAAGTCAATAAGCTCGAGGAGGAGAATCGTATCCTGAGGGGCATCATCGCCAAGAATATCACATCACCATCCTCGAAAAAGGAGACACAATCACATGGGTATGGGCACTCCCCTTGGCAACCCAAGCTTGGGGGAGGTGCCCCGGTATCGTATCACCATCACTTTTATCTTTACCGCTTTTCTTAGTTCGATCCTTTTGATAATATTTTGATCTATTAGAATAAAAGTTTTTACTATGATCTAGTTGTGAGTTTTGCTTTATGATCCTTCTATGTAATCGAGTCCGTGAGCTATATATAATAAAGATTAGTGTTGAATCCAGGGCTTGATTATCTTTCCATGATTATGAGTGAATAAAAGAAAAGAGAAAAGAATAAAGAGAAATAAAAGAGATCATATGGATCTTATGGAGAGTAATGAGATCACATATAAAGAGTATTATGATTAAAAGTTGTTGAGAGTTGACAAACATAGTTTTGGTCATCGTTGCAATTAATAAGAAGTAATAAAGAAAGAGAGGTCTTCACATATAAATACACTATCTTGGACATCTTTTATGATTGTGAGCACTCATTAAAATATGACATGCTAAAGGGTTGACGTTGGACAAGGAAGACAATGTAATGGGTTATGTTTTCTTACATCTGAGATAAATTATATTGTCATGGATCATCCAACATGATTGTGTCGGCGTTCTGGGAACGGGGGTCCCCAGACTTGCCTGCCTGCGGCCCGCAGAGTGGCGGAGCCGGCAGGCCGTATGACCCATCTTCACCAACAAGGCACCCAAGACCCTCGCGAGGGGCCAAGCCTTGCGAGGCGGACGACGTCAAGACCTCCTCAGGAGTGACCTGGTCAGGCAGGCTCGTGAGGAGCGGAGATATCAAGGCAAGGCGGACCTCACGAGGCTCTCATGACGTAAGCCATGACGATCGACGCCAGGCGGGCGCCAGCGCGCGCAGCGTCCTTGTTTCCTCTTTGGTGCAAGGGAGGCAAGCGCAGCCGCGGAGTACCGAGGCCTTAGGCAAAGGTTGCCATTTCGGTGCAACAAGACCAAGACCATGGACTGCAAGATGGAGGTCATCGTGGAGCCCAAAACGGCGTCACCACCAGAGCTTTGTGCAGGCGAAGACTACCTTTTGTCAGGATAGCTTGTACTAGCTGTCTCCCTTCAAATTAGCCCGCCATTGTTGGCTCCCTTCGTGCTTGATATTTGGGAAGAGGACCAGGGCCTCTATAAATAGGACTAGCCACCATAGAGAGGCCAGAGGCCGGAGAAACACACAAGTTCATACGCACAAGAACACCTCAACCTCACAAGGCAGTTCTTCTCTTGTACTGTTCATCATCAGCCCAAGAGGCAATCCACCACCACCACACTGGAGTAGGGTATTACACCACAACGGTGGCCCGAACCAGTATAAACCCTGTGTCTTTCTGTGTTACGAGTTCGTCAAGTTTGTACGCAAGATCTTAGCGAGCTAGAGCGTAGATTGGTAGAAGGGAAAGACTTCGCGCGCACCCCAGTGTTCGAACTTTAAGGGTAGCCGGAACCCCACGTCCGACATTTGGCGCGCCAGGTACGGGTACGCCGGGGCTTCTCTCCATCAACCATCGCCCCGCACCGCCGCACTACGCTCCCATGGCAGGCGCCCTGCCACCAACCACTGCAGCCAACACCGGCAGCGGCGAGTCTGGGTACCGAGCCCTGGCCCCCGCTCTATGGCAGGTGCAGTGGCTGGCCAAGTTCAGGCCGGAGATGCCGCCGTATTACGATGGCGTGGTAGACTCGTCGATGTTCCTACTAGCATACGAGGGGCCGCCCTCGATGCCGGAGGTGACAACAAGATCATGGCAAACTTGTTCCCCCTAGCGCTCGCCGGCGAGCCGCGCGCCTGGCTGCTCAACCTCCTAGGATCCACGGTGACATCCTGGGGGGAACTCCGCGACCTCTTCGCTGCGCGCAACGCGGCGCCGGCACACCACGCGGTCGCGGCACTGCTGGGTGGCTCCCAAGCACCTCCTTCAGATCGCCATGTCAAGCATTTCTTCCGCCAGATTGGGGCAGCCTGAAGGCGCCCAGGGGCTCCGCCAGGTTGGGCTGCGCCGGAGGCCGACCTCACCTTCAACTCGGAAGACCACCCCGGCTCCACCGCGACCACCCCGGCTCCACCACCGGCTCCGAGATGCTCCCGATGCTCTGCACGCCCACCATTTGCAACGTGGCCATCACCAAGACCCTCATCAACGGCGGCGCCGGCCTCAACTTGCTCTCCGTGGAAGCCTTCAGCCTTCTGCACGTGCCGCTCGAATGGCTTAGCCTCAGCAAGCCCTTCACAGGAGTGGGAGGTGGAGCTAATCACCCTCTGGGGCAGATCCGCCTCCCTGTCCCATTTGGCACGCGAGACAACTATCGCACCGAGCTGGTGGACTTTGACATCGCCCGCATCGGTCTCCCGTACAACACCATCCTCGGGTACCCGGCCCTCACTCAGTTCATGGCGTTGACTCACCCGGCCTACAACCTCATGAAGATGCCAGGGAGCAAGGGTGTCCTCACCATCAAGGGGGGCACTAAGGAGGCCGTGGCGGCACTCAGGCTCGCCTTCAAGACCGCGGCAGCGGCACAGCCAGCTGGCGCCGGTGCGCTAGAGGCCAAGGAGACCGCGCCCACCAAGAAGAGGCAGTTGTTCACCCAAGACAAGGTAGAGACCAAGCAGGTGCCGGTCAGCGAGGACGGATCTTTAGGAGCCACCTTCACCATCGGAACCGGCCTTCACCCAGGACAAGAAGAAGCTTTGGTGAGGTTTTTGCACGTGAACAAGGAGATATTCGCGTGGGAGCCCAATCAGCTAGTAGGGGTCCCGAGAGAGCTAGCCTTGCCCTCTCCTACCTCTAAGAAACAGCTCAAGGAGCAACCGTGTAAACACTTGGCAATAGTGATCATGCGGAGACCCCGCAAAGCAGCAGTAGGGGTATTATCTCCCCGGAGAACCCTGAAGCTGGGTAAGATTCGCCGGCATGCATGCCTTCGCCTCATCCCATTTCCAGGCACCGGCGACGTTCTACTCGTCCCCACCATGATAAGCCATCCATTGGCATATGTCGCACCAAACCCCCGACATTTGGCGCCCACCGTGGGGCCTGGTGCACCACTGTCCGGAGATCTGTTCTGGACGGGAACCCTTTTCCTCCCTGGTGAGCGCAGCCAGCCAGGCACGCCAGACGAAGTTTGCATCGACGCGCTGCGCGGCGTTGAGATCACATGTGCAGCCACCTCCTTGGCCGAACTTGTCGGCGAGGTCCGCCTCTCCGATGCAGGCACGGGCGGCCCCGAGAACCTCCTCGCGGGCCTCCTCGATCAACTCCATGTTTCCGGCGGGCCTGCCGTAGACTTGGAGTCCATAGGCTCCACCGACCCGATGCTGGTCGACTCCGACACCGCGTCGCTCGACGCGTTCCCCACCAACGTGGTGGTCTACGACGAACCTTTCCCCCACGCAGAGAGCGACAGAAGCACCGTCACTGAGGTGCTAGTCATCAGTCATGACGAGTTCCCTGGCGGAGGAGCGCCTGACTCACTCGGCGCGGCGCTGCAAGACCTAACTACGCCCATTCCGGAAGATGCTGACGCAGAGACGTTAGAAGCGCTCCGCCTTCAGCTCGTTGAAGGCGCGAAGAAGCTGGCCAGCATGAGATGCTTGTCAGAAGCTTACCAGCGGGAGATGGATCGCGCCGTTGGCGGCTCGCCAGCCCCGGCAGGGTCCAGCCGCTTTGGCGCGGTCCAGCAGCGCAGCGTAGCCATCGCCAGCCTATTTGGGGCTAGCCGCCTCGTGTACGCTACACCAGCGGAGAACATTCGAGCCGCCCAGGCAGCGGCGGATGAGCTGGACAATTTCGAGGGTGAGGAACGCCGCCTCATGATGGAGCGAGTCCAGCAGCTCCTCGACGCGGCCGCCGCGTAGAACGAGGCCGGCTGCCGCACGGAGGCGCCACAGCGGCCAAACGACGACCCACACCGAGATCAAGGCACGACGTCTCGGACACCGACTGGCGACGCCCGAGGAAGAAAGGACAAGGAGCCGGCTGTCAGCCACAGTCGGACTCGCATTACCATAGAGCGCGACCGAGATGGCTGTCCGAGAGCAGTGGAACGACGGGACGACTGTCCGCCTCCCCCTCAACGTAAGGAGAGGCGAGTCTCCCTGCCGCCTGTTGACCATCCGACTCTAGGTGACCGCCTTGGCCGCCGAGAGGGAGTTGGAGAGAATGACGCCCGCCACCGGATTGACCGACTTCACCGGTCCCTGGCGCTGGAAGAAGAAGACGAACTGGGTCTGCCTTGTTTCGGGCCCCGCATTCGGGACGAGCCCTTTCCCAGAGGGTTCATGCTCCCAAGAGACACGCCCAAGTATACCGGCTCCATGAAGCCGGAAGACTGACTAGTCGACTACTCCACGGCTGTCAGCATAGCAAACGGCAACAAGCGTGTCGCCGTAAAGTACGTTCCGCTCATGCTCCAGGGCATGGCTCGGACATGGCTGAACAGCCTAAAGCCCCACCGCATCAACAGCTGGGTCGACTTCACCGAAGTGTTCATCCGGAACTTCACCAGCACGTACAAGCGTCCTCCCAAGCCTCGTCAGCTCTCCTTGTGCATGCAAGGTCCTGACGAGTCGACTCTCGACTACCTCACGCGTTGGGCTGAGCTCTGGAACTCCTGCGAGGGTGTGCACGAGGTGCAGGCCATCGAGTACTTCACAGCCGGGTGCCGAGAAGGCACCCTCCTTAAGCACAAGCTCCTCTGCGACGAGCCAGAAACCCTCGACGAGCTGCTGATCATAGCGGACAAGTACGCCACGGCCGACTCCTCCATGAACGCGGAAATTCAAATCAGCACAACTGGCAAAGTGGCTCCTCAAGCTCCAAGAACTCTAGCGGCAGACGCCGGCCGGCGACAACAGTAGGGCGACAACAAGCGCAAGGCCCCGCAGCCGGCTTCCAGCAGCTGGCAGGTCGCGACCGTTGAAGCTCAACAGCCAGAAGAGCAGCCTCCGCCCAAGCGACAGAAAGGCGGCAAGCCTAACTGGTTGCCGGCCTTCTCCTATGAGCAGACCTTGGATGGACCTTGCAAGTTCCATAGCTTCGCAAAGCCGTTGAATCACACCACCCGGAAGTGCCACTAGCTCACCAAGATCGCCAAGGGAGACGGCCTCCTGCCACCCCCGCCTGCTGGGCAGCCGCCTCCGCCTCCGCCCCAGCAGCCGGCAGTCAGGCCAGTCGGCGCAGTACAAGACGAATACCCTGAAGAACATGGAGCCTACGTGGTGTTCACCAGTATGGCTGATGATCAACGCAGCAGGCGGCTGCAGCGACAAGAGGTGAACGCAGTAGCCTCAGAGACGCCAGAGTTCATGCACTAGTCTGAGAAGCCCATCAGCTAGAGCAGGGCTGACCACCTAGAAGTGATGCCGAGTCCGGGCTCCTACGCCTTGGTCCTGGACGCCACCTTTGCTACGGACAAACGGGCCACACGTTTCTCGTGAGTTCTGATAGATGGGGGCAGCAGCATCAATATCCTGTACAAGGATACCATGGAGAAGTTAGGAATCAAGCAAAGACAGCTTCAGAGCAGCCGGACAGTGTTCCACGGCATTGTACCTGGGCTTTCCTGCTCGCCGATCGGCAAGATCCTGATGGACGTCCTCTTTGGGGACAAAGATCACTTCCGAAGAGAGTCTGTTTGGTTTGAGGTGGTGGACCTTGAGAGCCCATACCATGCGCTACTTGGCCGACCCACCTTGGCCAAGTTCATGGCGGTCCCCCACTACGCTTACCTCAAGATGAAGATGCCCAGTTCCAGGGGAATTCTGACTATGGCAGGCGACTACCGGAAGTTGTCTGCTTGCGCAGCTGAGAGCAGTCGGCTGGCCGAGTCCCTGGTAATCACGGCCGAGAAGCGGCTCCTTGAGCGAGTTGTGGCGATGGCCGGCAAGCAGCCTGAGGTATCGCCTAGCCCAAAAGAGTCGGAGGCTGAGGGTTTGTTCAAGCCGGCTAAAGAGACAAAGAAGATACCCTTGGATCCGGAGCACCCAGAGAGGTACACCGTCGTAGGTGCAAACCTCGATAGCAAATAGGAAGGCGAGCTTGTCGATTTCCTCCGTGAGAATCGGAACATCTTCGCATGGTCCCCCAAAGACATGCCAGGTGTACCGACGGATTTCGCCGAGCACAAGTTACATGTCCGATCTGATGCAAAGCCGGTCAGGCAGCCCCTGCGCCGCTTATCAGAAGAGAAGATAAGAGTTGTCGGAGAAGAGATAGCCCGACTCCTAGCAGACAGCTTCATTATGGAAGTTTTCTTTCCGGAGTGGCTGACAAATCCGGTCCTGGTACTAAAGAAGAACAAGCAGTGGCGAATGTGTATTGACTACAAGAGCCTCAACAAGGCCTGCCCCAAGGACCCATTTGCTCTACCAAGAATCGATCAGGTGATAGACTCCATAGTCGGATGCGAGCTATTGAGTTTCTTGGATGCATACTCAGGATATCACCAGATCAAGCTGAACCCGGCTGACAGATTGAAGACCGCCTTCATCACACCGTTTGGAGCATTCTGCTACCTCACCATGACGTTCGGCTTGAGGAATGCCGGCGCCACCTTTCAGCGTTGCATGCAGAAGTGTCTCCTCAAGCATCTCGGCAGGAACGCCCACGTCTACGTGGACGACGTAGTGGTGAAAACGGAAAAGCGTGGAACACTACTGGAAGACCTCAAGGAGACCTTTGAGAACCCGCGCTGGTTCCAGATCAAGCTCAACCCCGAGAAGTGTGTCTTCGGAGTACCAGCCGGCCAGCTGCTAGGTTTCCTGGTCTCTGAATGCGGCATAGAATGCAACCCAGTAAAAATCAAGGCCATCGAGAGAATGGAGGTACCCAGCCGACTTTGGATGTGCAGAAGTTCACCGGCTGCTTAGCGTCCATCAGCCGATTCATCAGTCGGTTGGGCGAGAAAGCTCTTCCCTTCTACCAACTCATGAAGAAGACCACTTTTTTTGAATCGAACCATAAGGCGGACGAAGCTTTTCACCAGTTGAAGAAGATGTTGACTACTCCGCCTGTCCTGGCGGCTCCGATTCCCAAGGAACCTATGCTCCTGTACATCGCCGCCACCAGCCGGGTAGTCAGCACAGTCATTGTAGTGGAGCGCAAGGAGGAAGGCAAGGCGCGGCCTGTCCAGAGACCAGTATATTACCTGAGCGAGGTACTGTCGACCTCCAAGCAGAACTACCCCCACTACCAGAAGATGTGCTATGGCGTACACTTTGCTGCCAAGAAATTGAAGCCTTACTTTCAAGAGCATCCAATCACGGTGGTCTGCATGGCCCCACTTGCCGAGATCATCGGTAGCCGAGATGCTTCTGGTCGAGTGGCCAAGTGGGCCATAGAGCTGGCTCCTTACACCATCTACTACCAGCCCCGCACCGCTATCAAATCACAAGCACTGGCCAACTTCCTCGTCGACTGGGCCGAGACCCAGTACCTGCCTCCAGCACCTGATTCCACCCATTGGCGGATGCATTTCGACGGCTCAAGATGCGCAGTGGCTTGGGAGCTGGCATCGTCCTCACCTCTACCGAAGGCGACAAGCTCAAGTATGCACTGCAAATCCACTTTGCCGAGTACGAGGCGCTCATCCACGGGCTCCGGCTTGCCAAAGAGCTTGGCATCCACCGGATCTTGTGTTATGGTGACTCGGACTTAGTGGTCCAGCAATCATCCGGCGACTGGGATGCGAAAGATGCAAACATGGCGAGCTACCGTTTCCTCGTGCAGCAACTCAGCGGGTATTTCGAAGGATGCGAGTTCCTTCATATACCAAGGAATGACAACGACCAAGCAGATGCATTGGCACGAATCGGCTCTACCCGCCAAGCAATACCATCTGGTGTCGCCCTTCAACGCCTTCTCAAGCCGTCCGTCAAGCCCTCGCCAGAATAAGACTCCATCTTCGTACCGGCTCCTCCCGAAGACGTCGAATCTGACTCCAGAGCCCCGGTAGGTGGCACGAGGATCTCGGCAGATGACTCCGGAGCTGCCACAGTCGAGGCTAGCCCAGGGACTGCGGAACCCGGCCCGGGGACTGCGGTGGCGGACTCGAAGATTCCAGAACTCGGCCCAAGTACCGCGCTTGTCGGCCTGGGGACTTCATCAATCCAGCAAGCGGCTGTTGACTCCAACCAGCCGCCTCCTAGCCCAGCCGCCCTCGTCCAAGTCGCAGTTCTGGTAGTCGAAGAAATAGCAGCACCCTCATGGGCCCAGCCCATCCTCAAATTCCTAGTGAACAAAGAGCTACCAACTGAGGAGACCTCAGCTCGCCAAGTACAACACTGGGCGGCAGCCTATACCATAGTCAATAGAGAGCTGGTCAGGCGCAGCGTCACTGGTGTCTACCAGCGCTCCGTAGAGCCAGAGCAAGGCCAAGCGATTCTCAAAGACATCCATCAAGGCGAATGCGGCCACCATGCGGCTTCAAGAGCACTCGTCGCCAAAGCCTTTAGGCACGTTTTCTTCTGGCCGACTGCCTTAGAAGAGGCCAAGGAGTTGGTCCAAAAATGCAAAGGATGCCAAAAGTTCAGCTCCAAGCCGCACCAGCCGGCTTCTGCGCTCAAGACCATCCCCATTGCCTGGCCTTTCGCAGTTTGGGGTCTAGACATGGTGGGACCATTCAAGACAGCACGAGGTGGTTTAACTCACCTACTTGTCGCAGCGGACAAGTTCACCAAGTGGATAAAAGCGAAGCCAATTAAGAAACTGAACGGTCCAACTGCCGTGACTTTCATCACCGATATCACAATTCGGTACGGCATACCACACAGCATCATCACCGACAACGGCACCAATTTTGCCAAAGGCGCCTTAGCCCGTTTCTGCGCAACACAGAGCATCTGACTGGACCTAGCGTCCGTCGCCCACCCGCAGTCAAACAGCCAAGTGGAGCGAGCAAACGTCCTCATCCTGTCCGGCATCAAGCCTCGGTTGATCGAGCCTCTGGAGCGCTCGGCTGGCGTTGGCTCGACGAGCTGCCAGCCGTCCTCTGCAGTCTGCGCACGACTCCAAACAAGTCAACCGGCTTCACGCCCTTCTTCGTCGTCCATGGTGCCGAAGCCATCATCCCAATGGACATAGAGTTGAACTCCCCATGAGTCACCATGTACACCGTGGAGGAAGTAGAAGAAGCATGACAAGACGGCATCGATCTGCTGGAAGAGGGCCGACTGTTGGCACTCAGCCGGTCCAGCATCTACCAACAAAGCCTGCGCCGGTACCACAACAGGAAGGTCAGGCCAAGATCTTTCCAAGAAGGCGACCTTGTGCTCCGGCTGATCCAGCGAACAGCCAGCTAGCACAAGCTGTCGGCGCCTTGGGAAGGCCCTTTCATCATCAGCAAAGTACTGGGCAACGATACCTACTACCTGATCGACGCTCAGAAGCCCCGAGCACGCAAGAGGGATGACTCCGGCAAGGAGACAGAGTGGCCATGGAATGCAAATCTCCTCCGAAGGTTTTATAGCTGATGCAGTATGTACCACGCTACCTTTTGTATTAAAGAACCAAGACTTCGGGCCCCCCGCGGCGAGCTTGGGGACTGCCCTCTTTTGTCTGTATAATAAAAATTATGACTGCAAGTATGTTAGTCCTTTTTATGCCGTTTGGCATCGGGCTCGACAAATCGGCCTGGGGACTTGCCGCCTTGCACTATGAAATGCTTCATACAGTCGGGCAAGTAGTGTGTAAACACCCAAACCATCTCCTGTCAGAAGCCGCAGCTCGCAGAGCGACTGTACCGTGGGCAGCAGTAAGGTAGAATGGGCATTCGCATGAAAAATGGCCAAGGACTCAAAGCATAAAACATAGCTCAAGATGGCTTCCAGCTTTTCTCGCAAACCGACTCTCGGATAGTCGAACTGCCGCTTCCTATCCAACTTGCTCAAAAAAAATCTTGAAATCGGCTAAGTACTTGCTTTCCCAAAGTAGCCTAGCACTTGATCCAGCAACAGTCCGCAGAGCGGCTGTCCGATTGGCAAGGCAGGCAACTAAGAGAAAGTGACAAAGGAAAAAAGCCAAAAGAACAATGAGCAAGAAAAGATATATATATATATATATATATATATATATATATTTACATAACATAGGCCCTTGGCCAAATTGTCCAGTAGAGGTTCAAAATACACCCCGCGGGTGGAATTGTGCGAATTAACAAGTTCTTCAAAGACTACTGAAGCAGATAAAATAAAAGATACAGCGGCAACTTAGGAGGCAGCAGACGGATTCGGAGGGTCGGAGGAGGCGCCAGCGTCAGGCGTCGGGGCAGCCGGCTGGCTAGTCTCGGCTTGATCACCTCCGGTGGCAGTCGACTCGATCGCACGCAGCTCGTTGTTGGAGTATATATATATATATATATATATATATATATATATATATATATATATATATATATATATATATATATATATATTTACATAACATAGGCCCTTGGCCAAATTGTCCAGTAGAGGTTCAAAATACACCCCGCGGGTGGAATTGTGCGAATTAACAAGTTCTTCAAAGACTACTGAAGCAGATAAAATAAAAGATATAGCGGCAACTTAGGAGGCAGCAGACGGATTCGGAGGGTCGGAGGAGGCGCCAGCGTCAGGCGTCGGGGCAGCCGGCTGGCTAGTCTCGGCTTGATCACCTCCGGTGGCAGTCGACTCGGTCGCACGCAGCTCGTTGCTGGAGGCGCGGTCGGGCTGAGGCTGGTCGTCTGCTCTGTCTTCTGGTGCCTCCGCCTCGCCTCCATCCTTCGCCTTGTCCTCCTCCTCGACGCTGGAGCCAATCACCTCCGCCGAGTCTTCGCCGTAGTCTGGGTTCATCCCAAACCACTCCGGCGGTACCTCCTCGCCGTCTTCAGACCACTCGGGGATGAAGATGCCGGTGTCAGTATACTCGGCGATCGCCGCAACACGTTTGACGAGGGCATCTTCCGCGGCCGCCAGCTCCGGCTGGGCCTCCGACCGAAGCGTGGCCAACCGGTCTAGATCCAGCCCCGGGTACCATGCCTTGACGAACTCCAAGGCCCGGCGCGCTCCAACCCAGGCCGAAGAGCCCTTCCAGGCCTCAAGACGACCAGCCGCGAACTCCAGCCAGTTGGCCGTCAGGCTGGGGGTGCGCGGAGCCTGCATATCCGGCCAAAGGGCGGCAATCGCCTGGGCACCGATGCGCTGAAGCCGGCGCAGCATCCGGTGAGCCGGCCGGAGGCGAGCCTCGATGCTCAGGATGTGCTCGTCAAGAGTTCGGGGGCATCGGCAGCGATCTCTGCGCCCTCCGCCCTTCGACTTTCACGGTCGGCCTCGATGGCTTGGATGGCGGCCTGCGACTGCCCAGGGAAGAAGTCTGCAAAGACGCGAAGAAACGAGGAAGCTAGTCAAAAACCAGGAGTCGGCACGATTTAAGTCGGCAGCTCGAAGAAAGAAAATAAAGAGACTCACCATCAATGATGTCTTCAATCTCGTGGAAGCCGGAGGATAGCAGCGCCTTCTTGTCAGACCAGGAGGAGCGCTCGCTCTCGAACTCGGCCAAGAGGGCGGTTTCCGTCTCCTCCGCCTCCCTCTGCGACTTCACAAGCAGCTCCTTCTGCTCTGCCAACTGAGTGGCCAGCAGATCGCGCTCTGTGGCGAGCCTGCTGCACTCCTCCCCTTTGGCGCGCAGGGCGGAGTTGGCATCGCTCAGCTGCTGTTGAAGAGCAGCGTTAGCTCCTGAAGAAAAGGAAGAAAGATAACAGTCGTCAATAAAGTAGGTCCCCGGGGAGATCCGGCCCGACTGCTCAGCAGCTGGCCCAAATCTCGGGGACTACAGCCCGCGGGTGCGCTAGCGCGCGCCCTCAGAGAAGAAAAAAGGACTTACTCCGGCTCTCCGCCAAGTCGGCGGTCCACTTTCCCAGCTCTTCAACGTTACGGTTGAAGGCAATGACGCGGAGGTTGTGGTAATCCTGCGACAAGCATTTCAGACAAAGTTAGTACCCATAAGTTCATCAATTGGAGTTCTGGGCCGCCTGCTCAGCAGCCGGCCCGAAACTCGGGGACTACACCCAGTGGGTGCGCTGGCGCGCCCCCACAGAGAGGAACAAGAAAACTAAGACCAAAGGAAAAAAACATACCCGGATGGCTGCCCGCGATGCTAGGAACGCCTTGGTGCAACTCTGGAGAGCGTCGCCCTCAGCACGGAGCTTCGCCTGGATGTCCAGGAGCGCCCGGTTCAGCGGCCCTGTGCCGCCTCCTCGCACCCACCCAATAGGTGCGGCGCTCGTCGCTTCGGCGTCTAGGGCCGCCGAGCTGGCGGTGCCGGCTTCCAGGGGCGGGGTGCCGAAGTCGCCTTCTCCAGACGATGGCGCGTTGGCGAGCCGACTTGGAGGAGTAGCCTCGCCACGGCCTCGTCTTCGGTCGGCGACACCGGAGGGTCCGCTGGCTGCTCGCCTTGCGGGCCTTCAGATGGCGGCGGAGGCGGCGGCGGAACGTTCGTGTCCGGAGTAGAGGGGTCACCTCCTTCCCTCTCCTCGACGGGGTTCTCTCCGCCGGCTTCTCCAGTTGGCCCCGTGAACTCCGGAGGCGGCGGTGCAGAGTTCCACGGGGTGACGAGCACTGCCGACTGGTGGCGTGCGGCTTCCTCAGCCCGCTGCTTCGCCGCGGCGGCGGCTTCGGCCTCCGCTAGTTTTTTCTTAGCGGAGGCCTCCGCCCTGTCGGCCTCCGCCTTCTCCAGGCGGAGGGCCTCTTCTTCGTTGCGCTTCTCTTGCGCACTCCGGTCCGTCGCCTCCCGGAGGTCAGCAGCGGGGTCAATCCGCTGAGTGGTGGCAGACGTCTCCGCTGACCCCATGATGGAGGCGGCGGCGACCCGCTCAAGAGAGAGGGGAGCCCTGAAGCAAGAGGGGCAAGCAGAGACTCAGACAAATCACGAAGAAAGAATAAAACTTTGAAGACAGAATACTTACTTGGAGACCAACGGTGGCTTCTTCACTTCCTTACGGAAGCGGATGGCCTTCACGGCTGCCTCGTCCCGTCGGGTCGCCGCAGCTGAACCCTTGTGCTTCTTCGGCCGACTGCCGAACAAGGTCGGCACGGCCCTGCACTTCTTCCCGCCACCTGGAGCGCCCGGTGCGGCAGAAGAGCCCGCGCCAGGCTGGCTGGCTCCTGGCCGATGGCGAGGGGTGACTTCTCCCTCGGTGTTGTCTTCAGGCCAGTCGACGAAGGTAGTCGAAGGCTGAAGTCGCCTGCTGTCCCTCCTCCTCCCTCGGAGTCGTCTTCCAGAGCCGCCGCCCCCAGATCGGGGTCGTCGACGTCGCTCTCCGCCCGGTCAGCGAGGAACTCACGGGCCGGCCCCGAGGTGCCGGCTGGTCGGTGAAGAAGGGGATTCTAACCAAAGCAGACTGGTCAAAACAAAACTCGGCAAGAAGAAGACAATCTAAAGAAAGAAAAAAAAGGCGACTCACCACGGGCGGGGGGTTGGCGCGAGAGTACGGCTCCTTGCCAAATCGCCAGTCCTCCAGGAGTCTGCTGTCCGAGAGGTAGTTCACCATGAAGGCCACCTCTTCGTGAAGCATGTCCTTGATGCACATCCGACTCGGGTCGCGGTGCCCACTCATCTGATCATGTGAGGGCGGCCTTGGAGTGGGAGAACTCGGCGCGAAATGAAGGCGGCCAGCAGGTCCGGACCAGTCAGACCCTCCGACTGCGTCAGGACTCCGAGTCGCGTGATGGCGCCGGCTCCCGTAGGCGTCAGCGACCAGGCCCGGTACGACCAGTTGGGCAGTCTCCCAGCCAGCGGGCCGGCTTCGAAAGCCGGCAGGTTGACCCAGTCGCCCCTCATGGCGACGTTCCTGACGTAGAAGTAGGATCTCTGCCACATCTTCACCGACTTTATCAGTGAGATGGAGGGGAAGGGATTGTCGGCCCCTGACCTTCACACGACGATGAAGGCGCCGCACTGAGCCGGCACGCCCGCGGCCTGGGTGCCGAGCTTGGAGAAGAAGAACCCCCCCAGAGCTCGAGGGTGGGGAGGACTCCGAGGAAGCCTTCGCACAGGGCCACGAAGGCGGACAACAGCACCACTACGTTGGGGGTGAGGTGGTGCGGCTGGAGACCGTAGAACTCCAGGAAGGACCGGAAAAAACTGCTCGCCGGCAGCCCCAGCCCGCGCAGGCAGTGCGAGCGGAAGATGACCCGCTCGCCCTCCTGCGGTGCGGGGGAAATCTCCCCCTCCGGCGCAAGACGCACCTGCACGCGATCCTTGCCGGGAAGCCGACGGGTCTGGCGGAGGAACTCAATGTGGTCTTCATGAACTTCGGAACCGTCCCAGGTGCCGGAGCGCACTGGGGGAGGCGCGGCAGCGGAGGAAGAATTCATCGCGAGCTGTCGCCGCAGCATTCGCCAGAGCTTGGGCGTGAGGCGGAGCGAAGAAGAGAAGAGGAAGGAGGAGAGCGAGGAGCAGCAAGGAGGAAGAGAACGTAGTGGGAAGGAGGGGCGTGCGTGCCCCCCTCTTCCCCCTACTTATAGCCCCGTGGGCTGCGAAGCCGAGGGGGCGGACGTGGGGATTTATTTCGCCCACAACCCCATGACCCCCATGATCCATGTAAAGTTACTGCGCGCAGTAACTCCACGGGAATCCCAACCGTCCACCGGGGCCGCAGCGGATCCGCTCGGGCGCCGAGGCGCGGTAGTGGCGGGCCCCGCCTATGGGCCTGTCCCGTCGCACGCGTAGGCTGGCAGGACGGCCTGGCCACGTGCCCTCGCGTGACAGGCCAAGAACGGGCGGCGGCCTGGAGGCTTAGCTAGCACGCCACTTAAAATCCCGCCGCGACGTTCGAAATACTGAGCAAGTCGGAATTAAGTGAGTCCGAGTTGAGCAAGTCCGACTCCTTCTAGACGGCCCAACAAAAGTCAGTCAAAGACCATGTGTTGAGCACCCGAAAAGAGAAACTGCTGAGGCTTCTCGGCCGATTGCCCGCGGCGCCTCTCCAGCTTCGGGGACTACTGTCGGAGTAATGGGACACGGGTAGGCCAACCCGAGTCCCATAACCTTTCAAGACATCGGGGCAGGCTGCGCCCCTTAAGACCCCAGGGTGAAGAGCCGCCTCCTGAGGAGTCGACGGCAGGGCAGCCGACTGCCCGCTCACGGCCAAGTCCCAGGGACGACTTCCAGAGAAGCCGGCTTTGGGGAGTCGGTCGGCGACTCCAACAAACCCATGACCTCATCGAAGGGGACGGGGCAGGGGCGTGGCTACAGTGAAGCCCACTCCCGCCCCTTACCAAGGGCAGGCATGGCCACAGCACGCCGTACTCGGGAAGATCTCCGTGCGGCATGGCACTGTTGCCCTGCCGGCCCTGACATCAGCACCACAGTACCGAGTCCTGCGCCCACGACAGCTTGTCTGAATGGCCCGGAAGCAGCAGGTCCCACCAGTCAGTGAGACCCTAGGAGACGGCGAGAGGACCGCCAGTCGGATCCATCAGGAGTCGGCCCGGGGAGTCGGCCGATCCCTCCCCTGGGCCCCATGCGCCATTAATCAAGATGTGATGGGGAGTGGCAATAGTGATCGCCCGTCAGGCGGCAGGACTGTTGCCACGACCCCATGACCAAGCCCGCGTCATCAGAAGCATGGCTACAGTAATCAACAGCCGGCAAGACCCGCCCGCGGCGGATGCGGCCTGTCGGCTCCGTACTAGACCAGTCGGCAGGGCCCACCAACCGGCGGGCCCCAGCAGTCGGCGGAGAAATCGGAGGCCAAAGGCACTGACGGCTGGGCCTGCGCCCAGACGAATTACCATTGTACCCCTGGGGGGTAGGCCTATATAAACCCCCGAGGGCACCCATGCAAAGGGTTGGAACCCAGTAGCTCTAGACCATACCAGATAGAAGGAAAGAGCTAGCCTTGCCCTATCCTACCTCTAAGAAACAGCTCAAGGAGCAACCGTGTAAACACTTGGCCATAGTGATCATGCGGAGACCCCGCAAAGCAACAGTAGGGGTATTATCTCCCTAGAGAGCCCTAAAGCTGGGTAAGATTTGCCGGCGTGCATGTCTTCGCCTCATCCCGTTTCCAGGCACCAGCGACGTTCTACTCGCCCCCACCATGATAAGCCATCCATTGGCATATGTCGCACCAAACCCCCGACAACCGTACTGCAGGATGCAAGGGCACGCTACCCCATGCCGCAAAAGCTCCTGCTCGCACTCTTGGTGGCCTCGCGCAAGCTGCGACACTACTTCCAGGGGCACCCCATCAAGGTCGTCTCATCTTACCCATTGGAGAGGGTACTCAGGAGCCCAAACTCGGCCAGAAGGGTCGCTGAATGGAACATCGAGCTGGAAGCGTTCCAGCTAGATTTCAGCACCACCAGGGTCATCAAGGGAGCTGCGCTCGCCGATTTTGTGGCGGAATGGACAGATGCCCCGGCTCTTGAGGAAGGAGAATACCGGTCCACCTCCCTAGGAAGTGAGGCACCAGATAGCTGGGTCATGTATTTTGATGGCGCCTTTGCGCACAAGGGCGCGAGGGCTAGAGTAGTGATGATCTCACCCACTCAGGACAAGCTTTACTACGCCATGCAACTCTTCTTCTAGCACAACGAGAAGGTCTCCAACAATATCGCAGAATACGAAGGCCTCATAGCCGGCCTGAAGCCTGCGGCAGCTCTGGGGGTGAGGCGCCTTACTGTTAAGGGCGACTCGCAACTCCTCGTCAACTTTTTCCAACAAAGTGTATGAGCCAAAGGACGAGCACATGGAGGCCTACCTTGTGGAGGTGCGCAAGATGGAAAGGCAGTTCTCAGGCTTGGAGTTGCAGCACGTGCCCCGGGGGACCAACAAGGAAGCCAACGACATCGCCAAGAGAGCATCCAAGTGGCAACCGGAAGAGCCCGGCGTCTTCGAAGAGCGGCTCTTCAAGCCGTCAGCTACGCCACCTCTTTCAAGCACGACTCAGCCTTGGGACGAGCTCCCACAGCCCTCAGTCATGGGAGCACCAGCTTGCGGCCCAACCTCAGGAGCTCGGCTATTCTTGGCGCTCGAGCCCCAGGAGGAGTGCTGGACCAAGGAGTTCAAGGAGTACTCGATGCACGGGACACTGCCGGAGAAGGAAGAGGACGCGGAGCACGTGGCCCGACAGGCCACGGCATACTGCATCCAGGATGGCTTGTTGTACAGGAAACGGCCGAACGATGTCATGCTGTGCTGCATCACCAGCGATCAAGGGAGGGAGCTGCTGACTGACATACATGGCGGGGACTGTGGACATCACTCATCATCACGGACCCTCATCAGCAAGGCCTTCCACAGCGGATTCTATTGGCCCACAGCACTCAATGATGCAGCCGAGCTGGTGAAGTCCTGCGAAGCTTGCCAATTCCACGCCAAGCAAATCCATCAGCCTGATCAGGGCCTCCAAACCATCCCGCTCACGTGGCCGTTCGCGGTCTGGGGGCTAGACATCCTAGGCCCGTTCCCATGAGCGCCAAGGGGCTACAGTTATCTCTACGTCACCATCGACAAGTTCACCAAATGGGCGGAAGTGGAAGCCGTCCGAACCATTCCAGCCGGCTCTACTGTCAAGTTCATCAAGGGCCCCGTGAGCCGCTTAAGGGTCCCCAGCCATATCAGATAATGGCTCGCAGTTCACTAGTAACCTCTTTAAAACCTACTGTGCTAACCTTGGAACACAGATCTGCTATGCTTCGGTGGCCCACCCCAGGAGCAATGGTCAGGCTGAGCGCGCCAACGCTGAGGTCCTGAGGGGCCTCAAGACCAGGACCTTCAAGAATAAGCTAGAGGCATGTGGCAGGGGCTGGCACGACGAGCTCCAGTCCGTGCTGTGGTCCATCCGCACCACCGCCACCAAGCCAACGGGCGAGACTCCATTCTTCCTCGTCTATGGAGCTGAAGCAGTCCTCCCTCATGAGGTCAAGCATCGCTCCACGTGGGTCCTAGCGTTTGACGAAACGCAGTAGGACGCCATGCGGGGGATGGACCTTGTGTTGGGGGAGGAACGTCGCCGCGAAGCCGCATTAAGGGCGGCAAGGTACCAGCAAGCGCTGCGGCGTTACCACTGCCGCAACATTCGCTCCAGGACGCTTGAGACGGGTGACCTGGTCCTGAGGCGGGTCCTCTCCAGGGAAGGGTTGCACAAGCTTTCACCCATGTGGGAGGGCCCGTTCAGGGTCGTCCACATCTCCAGGCCTGGCGCGGTGCTCCTGGAGACGCAAGAAGGGACACCATCCAAAACGCCTAGAACATCCAGCACCTCCAAAGGTTCTACCCGTGAAGCAAGGCCCAGAGCCTGTGAAGCAAGGCCCAGAGGCTATGAAGCAAGTCCCAAAGCCTGAGAAGAAAGGTCTAGAGCCTGTGAAGAAGGCCCGGTGCTTGTGAAGAATCGCCGCCCGTGACACTCTCACGTAATAATGAGTTGGGGTTGTACACACCTGGAGTCTCAGGAGCGCCAGCCTCAGGCCCTGGGGCTCCCTCCCACGCCTAGTGGACATCACTTAGCTCCGCGCTGGTGAGAAGACTTGAAGACTAGATTAGGTGTCGGACACAGCTTTTCATTTGCATTCCGAAATTGGCTCGCTTCTCCTTAATCAAGTTTTCCCTTGGCGTTTCTTGCTGATTTGTTTCCTTCGCCTTTCACCACGTTTTTCGGATCTGGTTCGCTCTTGATCTCTCTCTCGCATGCCTCACGAGGGGGCTAGGTAGGTGCCCTCGCGAGCATTTTTCTTCTCCTTGCCTTCTCGCGATTCACCCTCGTTCGAGCCTGAAAGCTGGCACATCTCTCCTAAATCCGTGCCCCTCGGGTACCGCAATACAAAGCTCCAAGTCAAGGTTCGGGTGAACAACAAATCCTCTAGCGCACCCGCTAACAAATATTTGCAGTTTATGAGGCACAGGCATCTCGCGAAGGGAAGGGGATCCCAAACGCGCCAGGTTAAGTTATCTTTTGCGCAAAATAACAACATGGCATGGGAATAACATGCACGCTGCACCAACCAAGAACCACAGTTCGATACACGCCCCTTCGGGCCCATACTGGTTTCATTTTCTGACGCAGAAAAAAAGGGAAAAGCTAAACAAGGCAGCGTCGCAGCAATCCGTGGAGGCAGGCCCTTGGCGACGCCCCGAGCCTAGCCAGACTCCTCCTCGCGCTTCACGGAGGCGCGGCGACGAGATGACCCGCTGCCTCCTTCGAAGCGGGCGCGGCAGCGCGGCGGCTGGTCATAGCCACTGCTGCTGGAGCTGTCGCCGGAGGAAGAGCCGCCGTAGCTGGAAGCGACGCGGTCACCGCCGAGGGAAGGCCCGCCCTCATCCTCATCGCGACCGTCCCCAAGGCCGAGTACCTCCTCACCGTCATTCGTCTCGGGGCAGCACCCGGCACGGCGACCGTCTTCCCCGAACACCCTCACATAGAGGGTCGATCCACCGTCATACCTGAAGTGGAGCGTGCACCGCCTGCCTAGGCCACGCGCGTGGGCGAACGTCTACCAGCCGCGGGCCAGGGCTATGTTGCCCGCGGCGGAAGTCTCGACCACGACCCAGGAGGCCTTACTATAGCAACCATCCTCCTGCAACTAGAGCCCGCCTGGACCAGGGGCCGGCAGTTCATCGACAAGGAAGCGCGGAAGCTGGAGCCAGTTGCCGGCTGGGTTCTCCGACCAGACGACGAACTCCGGCGACACCTCCGCTGAACGGAAGCATGGGCGGGGAGGCCGCGCCACCATCATGTGCCTCCCCTCATCAGCTGGACCTCCATGGTTGGGACGGTCCCCTCCGTGTGCCACGGTGCCGCCTCGATGGTGGGCCATGGCGGGGGTCACAGCGTGCTTGCGCGGACGGCCGCAACCATGCTTGGGCGCTGGGGAGCTGGGGCCCTCGCGAGGGGCCTTCCCCTTCTAGACGGCAGAGAACTTGCTACACGGCGCCATCGGAGGCACTGCAAGCAAGGAAGCAGAGAAGAAGCAAGCAAGCGAGGAAGGGATGGGCGACGGGGGCTCCGCCCCCCTCTCCATTTATAGCGGAAGAAGGCCAACCGGCATGATTTAGCGTATGAGAGCTGAAAGCTGGAATGAATAAAGCTGAATTTATGGACTCCGGATAATCCAACTGAGAAGGCTCTTGAATTGCTCCGGATAGGTGAAAAAATTCTGACAATCGAAAACAAAAATAAGAGGATGGGCTCGAACTGGAATCACGAATCTCTGAGAGAACGGATAAGATATGGAGGTAAACTCTTCTTCGGTCTTCAAAATCTGAGAATGACGACGAGAAACACCACCAAGAATTGTTGAGACACTCCGGAATAAAGAAGAATAGAAAAGTTGAACCAATGATGAAAAGAATTTGGAAGATCTTGGAGAAGACATTTGACTGATGATAATTCATTCTTACGTCAAACTTTAGAAGTCTTGAGAAAAACTCCGAGAGAATAAGAAGAGTCAAGTAAGATCCTGGGAAAAGACCTCTGGGTTAGGGCCCACTCAAAAGAAACACCGTTGAAATGATTCAAACGAGAGAATGCACCGGTTGATCTAAATGGCTAGAATGAGATAACAACCTCGAAATAGGTTGAACGGATCTTGAATGACAAGACGAACCTTCTGAGATATCTTTAGCACTCCGGAACAAATGAATAGCGAGAAGTGAAATATTATGAGGTGCACCGGTATGAGAAGGCATTGGCAAAAGAAAAGACTATGCTCAATACCAAAACTTGAATTGAATCCACCGTAGAAGGAAAATAACGAATAATGATGAACTTGAGGCTCCGTTAGAATCTTCTTGAGAATCACCCGATAAGAACATTGACGTTAAAGGAATGGAGAGGCTTCACATGAATAAGATGGATACTTGAATAAGAAATCTTAGTCCTTGAAGAAAAAGGGTGGGTGGGTGGGAAAAACAAAGGCAGCTTGGGACGAATGAAACAAACAACATTGAGAAGAACTGATAATTGATCTAGCGGATGTTGAAAAGATCGGATCCACTTGAAGAGAGACACGCCGGTTGAAAAAGGATTGACATGGCAATCTCGATTGTCATGAAGGATTAGTGTTCACAACGGAGTATGAGAACACCGCTTAGGGAAGGTATGGAATCAACATTAGACTTCGAAGCAACTCGAATACCACAACTCAAAACAAAACAAGGATTGGCTTGCAGAATAAGCCGGAACAAACATATGATTGAGATTTCGTCCGAAGTTTTCATGGTGGGGCCTACACGGGCTCGATCGTATAGCACCATCATGTACAAGGCAGTGCACATGACACAACGAGACCACTGTAAAACCAACCATGGATAGGCGGACCACTAGACGTCGAACCCCAATTTCATATCATACATCTATCGAAAAGATATCCCAAGAGCTACTTGAATTCCCACTTATAAACTCCCCAAATTTCCCGGTTATGCAATCAGGTGTTGGGGATATAGGAGAAGCATAATATCTCACCCAAAACTAGCAAATCCTACATCCAGTTGTATCCATCCTTCAACACATAACCAAGAAACCTTCAGAAATCATTTACCTCAACCTTCGAAAAGCATTCGTTATACAAGTTATGGCAATACTCCCTAACTCCCGCCCCAGTAGTGGGTGGCGTCGAGGTTATCTCCCCAACAACTGCATAAAATAGATTTTCGATGTCGGCGAGCTCAGGTATTCCAGAACTGCAACGATAAAATTGTGACGACAACACCTCGGAGCTCAACTCCCCGGGACACTGCCACAACCCCTAAATGACAGGAGGCACCAAGAACAATGTTCTCGTCACAAAACCATCAGAACGATTCCAAGATACCCGAGTGATCCTAATTTTTTTTAGTGAAATTTGAGAAGAGAAGAGTCAAAACTCTACGTCAGGATGCCTCACCAGCGCGACGAAGGGACTAGGGAGTAAAAAGAATTCCTATACTCTCTGATATATATAATCCTAAATGACTCAAAACATTTTTCTAGACTCAACAACGCCAACGATTCGATCAAGCAGGGCGCTCCTAAGGTCGGGGAAGGCTCTGATTACCAACTTGTAACGCCCTCGATGCGGTTATATCTCCTACGTGTCTAAGCACGACTTAGAGGCATAACCGCATTGAAAGCAATGTCGCAAGTAAGGTAATCTTCACAACAACCCATGTAAATAATTAAAAGGGGAAAGGGTACATAGTTGGCTTACACTCGCCATGTCAAACAAATACATGAATACCATTACAATCATCCAATACACTCATGGTCTGACTACAGTACCAAAATAAAGATCAACCCCCACATGCGACAAAGTCCCCGATCGCCCCAACTGGGCACCACTACTGATCATCTGGGAAAGACACGTAGTAACGGCGAGAGTCTTCATCGAACTCCCACTTGATCTCAAGCACATCGGCTGGAGCGGTATCATCGGTCCCTCCATCTAGTTTGGAAGTAAACTGTGAGTCACGGGGACTCAGCAATCTCGCACCCTCGCGATCAAGACTATTTAAGCTTATAGGTAAGGTAAGGTATGATGTGGAGCTGCAGCAAGCGACTAGCATATATGGTGGCTAACCTATTCGCAAAAGAGAGCGAGAAGAGAAGGCAAAAGCATGGTCGAACAACTATGATCCAGAAGTGATCCTAGAACAACCTACGTCAAGCATTACTCCAACACCGTGTTCACTTCCCGGACTCCGCCGAGAAGAGACCATCACGGTTACACACGTAGTTGAGTCATTTTAATTAAGTTAAGTTTCAGGTTATCTACAACCGGACATTAACAAATTCCCATCTGCCCATAACCGTGGGCACGGCTTTCAAAAGTTCAAATCCCTGCAGGGGAGTCCCAACTTAGCCCATCACAAGCTCTCACGGTCAACGAAGGATATTTCTTCTCCCAAGACAATCCGATCAGACTCGGCATCCCGGTTACAAGACATCCTCGACAATGGTAAAACAAGTCCAGCAACACCGCCCGAATGTGCCGACAAATCCCGATAGGAGCTGCACATATCTCGTTCTCAGGGCACACTCAAATAGGTGAAGTTACGAGTAAAACCAACCCTCGAGTTTCCCTGAGGTGGCCTCGTAGGCTGCCCAGTTCGGACCAACACTCAAAGGAGCACTGGCCCAGGGGGGTTTAAATAAAGATGACCCATGGGCTCCGGAAACCCAAGGGAAAAAGAGGCTAGGTGGCAAATGGTAAAACCAAGGTTGGGCATTGCTGGAGGAGTTTTATTCAAGGCGAACTGTCAAGGGGTTCCCATTATAACCCAACTGTGTAAGGAACGCAAAAATCCGGGAACATAACACCGATATGACAGAAACTAGGGCGGCAAGAGTGGAACAAAACACTAGGCAAAAGGCCGAGCCTTCCACCCTTTACCAAGTATATAGGTGCATTAAGATAAATAAGATAATATGGTGATATCCCAACAATAAACAATGTGCCAAAAAGGAACGATCTCCAAACTTCACCTGCAACTAGCAACGCTATAAGAGGGGCTGAGCAAATCGGTAACATAGCCAAACAACGGTTTGCTAGGAAATGGCGGGTTAGAGGTTTGACATGGCAATTTGGAAGGCATGATAAGCAAGTGGTAGGTATCATAGCATAGGCATAGCAAAAGAGCGAGCATCTAGCAAGCAAAGATAGAAGTGATTTCGAGGGTATGGTCATCTTGCCTGAAATCCCGCAAGGAAGAAGAACGAGTCAATGAAGAAGACAAACGGACATAGACGAACGGTTCCTCGCAAACGCGACGTCATCGGAACCAAACCGAAGAAGCAACACCGGAAAGAAGCACACAACAAAGTAAACAACCAACACCTGAACATGGCATGATATGCGGGATGCGGTATGTGATGCATATGCATGATTTGGAAAGGAATGATTGAAAGTGGCCTCAACATGGAAATCCAACAGTGCCACTAGAAACAGGAGTTGATTTCAGTCGAAATCGATATAAAGATCACCGGAATCGGATGCACGGTTTGGAAATGGCAAGCAAAACAAATATAGCACCGGTCTGCGATAAACAGCAAGTAGCCTCCTAAATGCATCAAGAACAACATGCTATAGCACTCAAACATGGCAAAAAATTACATGGCAGGGATCCAATCATGAAGCTTGACAAAATATGAACACTGAGCTATGGCTAATTGATCCATTAATAGGTTCAAACAAGCATGACAAAAGTGCAAATGATAACAGGTTTCATTGGTGAAATTAACAATTCTGGAATTTATCATCAGGAAGCAATGTTTAGAACACGATAACTATATGCTACTGGAACATATCATGGCAAAGAAAGGCATGGCATGAAGCTACTCTAAGCATATAACAAAATTCCCTTTGTGACCTTGAGCCAAAAGGGATCAGAAAATACAATTGCAAGCATGTGAACATAGCAAAAACATAAACAGATTCAGACTTGGTGAAAAACTGGAGCATGCAAAACAGTTAACGAGTAGGCATGTTTACAAGCTCGATGCACTCGCTACAGAGCATGGAATGACAAACTAAGCATACACCCATCAAGAATACATGGCATAGAAGCTAGACATGGCAAGAACAACAACATAGCATGCAGGGATCAATAGCAACATCCTCGGCAAAATCGCTAAACATGTCAACAATCTGCCAGGATTATTTTATAGCAAAAGTAGAGCTCGATTGACTCAAGCTAGGTTGCTCCATAAATGCAAACAAAGACATGCATGGATAGAGAACCACAATATTAACAAAACATCCTTACTGATCATCCTCAACGAGGCACGGATCACTAGGAAACAACATGAACATATGGCATATAAGCAAATACAGGACAAGGACTTTGTGAAATTCTAAGTCCCTGAAATCAGCATCGACGATTACGCTACTTTGCATGCTTTTGCTAGTCACCACAAAGATCAAAAAAATATAGGGCATACACCACTGTAAAGATGGCATGGCATATAACAAAACACATGTAGAGCTCAGGGTCATAGCATGCACACATTAATCATGGCAAAAATGACAAAAGGCCATTTGCTGAAACAGATCTGAATCATCAAATAGCCCTCTTCCAACAGCATTTCGGGCATCAAGATGACCTCAAATGAAAATGATGCAATGAGATGAAATGATGTACTCGTCGAGACGAACATTTTGATATGCTACACACACGAATCGGAGCAACAATGATGAAGTTATGGCATGTGGAAGAATGCAAAAAGTTAGGGTTTCGGGGAGAAAGTCAACCCTCGTCTTCCAGATCTGGATCTCGCCGGGAACTATAGCAGTGTGCGCTCTCCGAGGATGGCCGGCCGGAGTTCGTCGGGGATGCGCCGGAGTTTGAGGGAGAGGGGTGGCCGGAGGCGAGGTGGTGGTGCGGCCATGCGGCGGAGGAGGTCGGCGAGGACGGGGCGGCGGCGACCCAGGCGGCGGAGCGGGGCGGTCGCCGGCGTGGGAGGAATCTGACCGGCACCGGTGGGCGCAGATGGCGGCAGGGCGAGGTGCAGCGACCGGAGCGGGCAAAGATGGCGGCGGGGCGATGGCGCGGGCGGCACGGGCGGTGAGGAGGCGGTGGCCCGGTTGGCGGCGGCGAGGGCCCACCCTGGGCTAAACGGGCCTCGGGGGCGGCGGCGGCTGGTGTGCCACGTGGCGCAGCACAATTGGCGTGAAGGCGGCGGCGCGCAGGTCGGACGTGTCCGGCCGTTGGGATCTCGTCCGGCGGCGCGAGGAGAGGGGAAAAATTAGGGTTTCGGTAGGGAAAGATCCGAAAATTCGGGGGAGTGCCATATATATAGGTAGAGGGAGTTAGGAGAGTCCAAATGAGGTGCGGTTTTCGGCCATGCCATCGTGATCGAACGACCAAGAGAATGGAGGAGGTCTAGGTGGGTTTTGGGCCACTTTGGAGGGGTGTTGGGCTGCAACACACACGAGTCCTTTTCGGTCCCTCGGTTAACCGTTGGAGTATCAAACGAAGTCCAAATGATACGAAACATGACAGGCGGTCTACCGGTAGTAAACCAAGGCCAGATGACAAGTCCCGGTCCAATCCGAAAACATTTAACACCCGCACATGAAAAGAGGTAGAAAGGGTCACCGGATGACATAGGAGCGCCGGATTGCAAAACGGACAACGAGGAAAATGCTCGGATGCATGAGACGAACATGTATGCAAATGAAATGCACATGATGACATGATATGCAATGCATGACACGCAAGCAAAGACATGGCAACAACAGCGAATAACTGGAGGACACCTGGCACATCGGTCTCGGGGCGTTACAGTCGAGAGGCAAAAGGTGAACCACCCATCACTACTTGGGCGCAAATGAAGGATGTCATGAGAGCATGCTTCGTGCCTACCTACTACAACCGCGACCTCTTTAAGAAACTCCAACTCCTCAAGCAAGGAACCAAGAGCGTTGAAGAGTAGTACAAGGAAATGGAGATTGCAATGCTACGAGCCAATGTCACGGAAGATGATGAACAAACTATGGCACGTTTCTTGAATGGACTCAATCACCCCATCAAGAAGATCGTCGACTTCCAACCATACTCGAACCTCATTGAGCTAGTGCATCAAGCTAACAAGGCGGAACATCAAGTGTAAGATGACTTCAAGTATGCAAAGTTCTCATTCAAGTCATATGGTATCTCCAACACACAAGCTTCAATGACTCCAACACCATCTACATCAACCAAGCCTTCTACAAGCAACGTCGACAAGTCGAGTTACAAGAAAGCTTCGACAACATCAAGTCATCCTCCTACAACGAGCAACTTCAAGCCGAGAGCTTCATCATCATCTAGCCCAACATATGAGACCGTCAAGACAAGTTCCTTCAAATGCTTCACATGCGGAGGCCGAGGCCACAAGTCCTTTGAGTGTACCAACAAGCGGACCATGATCCTCAACGACGATGGTACTTACGACTCCATGAGTGAAGGAGAAACAGAAGCACTTGAGGAAGTCACCATGCACTTGCAAGTGAACGCTGAAGAGGAAAAAATCTTTTGTGATGAAGATTCAAGTCCCGCTCTCGTTGTCTCCAAGGTCTTGACCCTTCAACATCACCAAGAAGAAGACCAAAGATGCCACATATTCCATACCAAGGCCGGATCAATGGAAGGTCCTTCAAGGCCATCATCGATGGAGGGAGTTGTCATAACTAAGCAAGTGAAGAACTTGGTTCCAAGCTCCAATTGCCCAAGATGAAAAACCGACATCCCTACAAAGTTCAATGGCTAAGCGACTCTGGCACTATTCAAGTCGAGCATAGAGTGCAAGTATCCTTCAAAATCAGAGCTTACAAAGACACTTTGGAGTGTGATGTTGTTCCAATGACCGTTTGCCACCTTCTTCTTGGTCGACCATGGAAATTTGATAGAGGTGTCATCCACAACGGCCGAAGGAACCACTACATCTTCAAGATGAAAGGAAAGGAGTATGTACTTTGCCCTATGTCTCCAAGCCAAGTGATCGCCGACAAGCAAGCCACCCATCGTGGAGCGAATAGTGAGAGAGCGAACCACCAAAAAGAGAGTGAGTGCCACAAGCCCAAATCGAGTGCCTTCACGATGAGCGAAAAGAAGAACCTAGTTCTATTTGCCACCAAACATGAGATAAGAGAAGTGTTTGAGAACCCATCTAGTGTGATACACTACATCCTTTTGTGCAAGGACGACGCACCAAAAGCTAACACCTCTCACACTCTACCTTTAGTGTTGTCTTCTCTTTTGCAGGAATTCCAAGATGTTTTCCCCGACGAGCTACCTCCTGGACTACCTCCACTATGAGGCATCGACCACCGCATCGACCTCATCCCCGGAGCACCACTTCTGAACAAAGCTCCCTACCGCATCAACCCCGAAGAAATCAGAGAAATACAAAGGAACGTAAAACATCTCATAGACCATGGACATGTGTGTGAAAGTTTGAGTCCTTGTCCCGTTCCAGTCATTCTTGTGGAAAAACGAGACGGTAGCTTTCGCATGTGTTCTGATTGTAGACCTATCAATGATATCACCGTTCGCTATAGGTATCCCATTCCACGCCTTGATGATATGCTTGATGAACTTAGTGGTTCCACTATATTTTCCAAAATTGATCTTAAAGGTGGTTACTATCAAATCCGCATACAAGAGGGTGATGAATGGAAAACCGCTTTCAAACCAAAGTTTGGTTTCTATGAGTGGTTAGTCAAGCCTATGGGTTTATCGGAAGCACCGGGTACTTTCATGTGTCTTATGAATCATGTCTTTCGCCCTTACATTGGTGAGTTTGTTGTGGTCTACTTCGATGATATCCTTGTTTATAGCAAATCTCTTAAAGATCATGTCACCCATGTTCGAACCGTTTTGCAAACTCTTTGAAAAGAGCGTCTCTATGCTAACATGGAAAAATGCCTTTTTGGCGTTGATAAGCTTGTTTTCTTGGGTTTTGTTGTTTCCTCTAAGGGTGTTTATGTTGATGACACTAAGATAAATTCTATTAAAACTTGGCCACAACCAACAAACTTGCATCAAGTGTGTAGCTTCCTTAGTTTAGCCGGTTTCTACCGTAGATTTGTGAAGGACTTTAGCACCATTGCTTCACCTTTGCATGCTTTGAGCAAGAAAAATGCGCCTTTTGTTTGGGGACCATTCCAAGATACCGCTTTCAATGATCTTAAGAATTTGCTTACTCATGGTCTCGTGCTTGCTTTACCCAACTTTGACAAACCCTTTGAGATTCATTGCGATGCTAGTGGTAATGGCATAGGAGCTGTGTTAGCGCAAGAGAAGTGCCCCATAGCTTACTTTAGTGAGAAACTTTCCGGAGCGCAACTCAATTACCCCATCTATGACAAAGAGTTATATGCTTTAGTGCGAGTTTTGCATGAATGGGAACATTATCTTCACCCTCATGAATTCATCATTCATACCGATCATGAAACACTTAAATACCTTAAGGGTCAAACTAAGTTGAACAAGCGTCATGCTAAATGGAGTGAATTCATTGAGTCTTTTAATTATATCATCAAGTACATCAAAGGTAATGAAAATGTTGTGGCGGACGCTCTTTCCCGCATATGCATTCTTGTTACTCAACTTGAATTGGATGTTATTGGCTTTGAGCACATAAAAGACTTGTATGCGCATGATCCCACTTTTGCTACTCCTTATGCCAAATGTTTGATGCATCCCTCTTGGGAACGCTATTACATCAAAGATGGATACCTTATGAGAGCTAACAAGCTTTCATCCTCGAGTCTTCTCTTTGTTTGCTTCTTTTGCAGGAATCTCATGGAGGAGGACTAATGGGACATTTTGGACGCGACAAGACATTCGCTACGCTCTCTAAGAACTACTATTGGCCCAAAATGTTCTGCGACGTCAACCGCTTCACCAACCGATGCTCTACATGTCGCAAAGCTAAGTATAAAGCTCAATCCCACGGCCTTTATATGCCTCTCCCAATTCCATATCAACCATGGGAAGATATTAGCATGGATTTTGTACTTGGATTGCCTAGAACTAGAAATGGAAAGGATTTGGTATTTGTTGTTGTGGACCGATTCTCTAAGATGGCACATTTGATACCATGCAACAAGATAGACGATGCTTCACATGTTGCCAATCTCTTTTGTAGGGAAATATTGCTTCTACATGGAGTGCCAAAGATGATTGTCTCGGACCGCGACGTCATGTTCCTAAGCTACTTTTGGAAGACCCGATGCGCCAAGCTCGGAATCAAGCTACTCTTCTCCACGGCATACCATCCACAAACCGATGGCCAAACGGAGGTGACCAACCGCACACTCTTCGCTCTACTTCTTGCTCTCATCAAGAAGAACATCAAGGAGTGGGAGGAGTGTCTACCTGTCGCCGAGTTCGCCCACAACCGCGCAAGACACTCAACTACCGGCAAGTCCCCCTTCGAGGTCGTCTACGGATTCAACCCATTGTCACCATTGGACATTCTTCCTCTACCACTCCAAGAGCGCATCAATATGGACGCAAGTGCATGTGTGAACCATCTCAAGAAGGTGCATGAAGATACAAGGCACACCATCGAGTGCCAAGTACAACGCCTTGCGACCAAGCTCAACATCAACAAACACCCCATGGTATTCAACATTGGTGATCTTGTGTGGCTACACCTTCGCAAGGACTGCTTCCCTACCGAACGCAAGTCCAAACTCCGACCACGAGCAGATGGACCCTTCAAGGTGCTTGTACGCTACAACAACAATGCTTACAAGATCGACCTCCCTCGCAACAAGTACAACGTGAGCGACGTCTTCAATGTCAAGGATCTCTCGCCCAACCATGGTGATGAAGAATTCGATCCGAGGTCGGATCTTTCCCAAGGGAGGGGAGATGATGCGGAGCATCCGAAGATCATCCCCATGGACCTACGTCTCCCACGAGAACACTTGCGCCAATGATAAGGGCATGAGCAAAGGCTATCAAAGATAAGGTGAACTCGCTCCTCTCCGAACTACCACTTTCTGTACATGAGACATGGCTACTACCTCAAGCGGAAACACTTTGCGTGATCAGGTACTTGGAGGAGACCAACGGAGCAGCTACACCCATCGGACAAGATGAAGAGGACTCCAAGCAACAAGGTCATGAAGAAGGAAGGCCAACAAATCTACAGCCACCTGACGACCGGTCGAGACCGGACGTCTGGAGCCTGAAGCCCCAGCCGAAAGCTACAAGGAGCAGACGTCCGGCCAGGACCGGACGACTGGCCATACACACCAACGAGCAGACGACAGGGCAGGACCGGACATCCGGCGCCACCGCACCCAAGCCAACATTAGCGGAAGTCCGGAGTGACTGGACGTCCGGCACCTCCATCACAGAACAGAAATAGTGGATGTACGGCGACCACCGGACATCCGGACGCCCACGAACGACCGGACGACCGGTCCCCCATGGGCGTCCGGTACCTGTCTGCGCACAGGATTCGGGCCCGAGGCCCATGTACCCCCTCACTTCATCCCCATTTGCACTAAGACTATAAATAGACCTCCTACTCATCCTAGCTAGGGTTAGCAAAGTAGTAGCTCATTTAGAGATAGAGCCTTGCTCATCCATTACGGATGCCCCTCTTCGGAGAAGATCCCCTTGGATTCAAGACCCCATTTTGGGTGGCCCCATCAAGACCTCCTTTGGAGAAGAACCGGTTACCGTGTATCGTCCTTTGTTGATCGTGGATCTTGTATCTCGTCTCGTGTTTCGAGGATCTAGCATATGTGTGATCAATCTTGTTGGTTTAGTGTTTCTCTCGTGTTTACCCTCGTGATTCCCCTCGTGTTCCTCGTGTTCATCGCGGGATCTGCTCCTTTCGAGAAAGGTCGGCCATCTAGGGATCCACCCTACATCAAAACAGCCCCAAATTAAATCATTTCATTTAAACAAAATTCAGATGGCATTATTTTGCCTCAATACCTTTTTATGGCAGTGCTAAATATTGCAAAGTATTTATGTGGCACAATTCCATATTTTACAGAAGTCTTTTGTGTCCTAGCAATTTGCAAAACAGAAAAGAAATAAATAAATAAAAACAAAATGAAAGAGAAAGAAAGAAGTAAAGGAAAGAGAGAGGGAGGCCCAACTAGGGCTGGAGGCCCAGCCCAACTCCCTCATCCCCATCCTCCCGCTATAGGAGACAGGGTATCGTGGAGGGCACCCAACCGGCCATGTCCGCACCATGGCACGTGCTGGTCATCCCCTGGTCTCCTTGGAGTATTAGTCCGACCCCCGACCACCTCGACAAAGCCTAGCCCTGACTCCCCCCCCCCCTTCATGTCGCTCTCTTCCCCGTAGTGCTCGACCGACACCATCATTGCCATGGCCGTCGTCGCCCTCGCGCCCATTGAGCTCCCCATTGAGGGAGTCTTGGATTATGGGGTCCTCGGGTGTCTGAGCTATGTTGCATGGGCCGGACTGATGGTCCATGAAGATACAAGATAGAAGACCTTCCCCCGTGTCCGCGTGGATGGCAAGCTTAATGCTCGGATATGTACTTTCCTTCTCTGTAAACCCACTCTATACAACCCTAGGCCCCTCCGATGTCTATATAAACTAGAGGGTTTAGTCCGTAGAGGCTAACACAAATCATATAGGCTAGACATCTACGGTTTAGCTATTACGATCTCGAGGTAGATCAACTCTTGTAACCCCTATTTTCATCAAATACAATCAAGCAGGACGTAGGGATTTACCTCCATTAAGAGGGCCGGGACCTGGGTAAACATTGTGTCCCCCTTGTCTCCTGTTACCTTCGATCCCCAGACGCATAGTTCGGGACCCCCTACCCGAGATCGCCCGGTTTTGACACCGACATTGGTGCTTTCATTGAGAGTTCCACAGTCCCGTCGATGGTGGGATCGATGGCTCGCCTTGTTATTAATGACAATATTACCTCTAGAGAGACCCTAGCTCCGGGACAGCTTCTCCAGCTTGGCGGTTTCATCGTGGGCGCTTGTGCAGCCTTTAAGCCAAGGGCAGCCCTCAAGATCGCTAAACATCGTCTTCGCGTCAGCCTTGAACACCCCAAAAAGATGGATCCAACAGATGTCTCTTCCTTAAGAGAGCTACTTGATCGCATTGCCGCCCTGGGAGTAGCAACAGACTACGATCGGATTGGTCTTAAACCCGACCAGAGGGAAATCAGGTCCCCGCCGATCACCCATCTGGTAGCGCTCATGGAGGAACAAGCCGATGATACTTCTCCCCCTAAGTTAAGAACAAGCTATGTTCGGATTTTCGAGTCCTATGAGCCGGATACCCATCTTCGGGAAGAGACCTCATGTCCTCAGAACATAGAACCGGGCGTTGAGCCTGAATAACGCCAAGACGCTCCGGACCCTGGGTCGGTGACTTCACAAATTCTTCAAACTCCAGATGCAATAATGGGCCAGGATTCGGATTTTAGCCTGCCCACCCACCACAAGCAATATTCCACAAACAATTCAGGTCCTCCAGACATATGTAACCTAATGTACGTGCGGCAGCAACCTGAGGAAACAGTCCACCACTTTTGGGCCAGGTTCCTCCTTGTCAAAAACAAGATCAAGGACTATCGTGACGACGATGCGGTTTCAATATTTCACCGCAATTGTATGGACGAGGGAATCCTTAATGCCCTCAAGTGCCGCCACATACTGAACTTTGAAGATCTGGAACACATCGTACATAAGTACAATGCAACGGAAAGCACCTGGAAGGCACAAACAGCTCGGTGGGAACCTCCTGCCTTCAAACAGCCCACTAGATGGACAAAAAGGATGCACCCTTATGGGGTACCTGATCATCATCCCATGGAAAAAAGTGAAGCCCTTTACAGGACACAGAACTGTCCTTGATGACCTGCTCGATAAACCTTGTCGAATACATACAACGTCGAATACCGAACCAACACATAGCCTTCGGGCACATTGGCTACTCCGACAGGTGGCTAAGAGCGGTGAGGCCATCCTCACCAGCATTCCTTCAGAGAGGCACTCTTCAGAAGATGTCGATCTCAACGTTTTTACGGTCTTTGGGACCTTTTCTTGCAACAACCGATGCAAGAGGGCATTGCACGACCTTGGCGAAGTCAACCAGGTAGCCGCAGTAGATCCTTGGAATGGCATGGCGATAACCTTCAGCGTCGATGACGAGCCAAGGGCCAGATCAGTCCGAGCACCAGCGGCTTTGGTTTTAAACCCAATAGTAGATGGCTTTCAGCTCACCAAAGTACTCATGGACGATGGCAGCGGATTAAACCTCATCTATCAAGATACGCTCCAAAAAATGCAGATGGACAAAAGTCGCATTGAGCAAAGCGGCACCACTTTCCGAGGCATCATCCCCAGTTGAGAAGCAATAAGCTTCAGGAGGATCAAACTCGATGTCATATTCGGCATGCCAGAGAACTATAGGCCTGAAGAGTCTCTCTTCCACGTGGCACCTTTCTACAACGGATATCACGCCCTGTTAGGGCAAGAAGCATTCATACGCTTTCAAGCCATACCCCATTACAGGTACATGAAGCTCAAAATTCCAGGGCCCAACGGAGTTATCACTATCACCAGTGATCCGGATATAGCACTCCGCGCCAAAAACAAAACCGCATCCCTAGCCCTCGAGTATCTGAGGCCCTTGTGGCAGAGGAACTGACTACTCTGCGCTCTACAGTGGACAAGGACGATGTAATCCTCGACAAGAGGCCCAAATCCACTTCCTTTAAACCAACAGACGAAATAGTCAAATTTCAAGTACACCCAGCGGATCCTAATAAAACTGCAGCCATTGGAGCACAGCTGGATCCAATGATCGACGCCGCTTTAAGAACATTTTTGCGTGAAAATTGGGACATCCTTTCCTGGCATCCTTCAGATATGCCAGGAATCCCACGCAGACTAGCCGAACACAGCCTCAATATAATAAAAGGCTTTAAACCAGTCAAGCAAATGCTGTGGCGACTTTCCGAACCCAAGCGACAAGCCATGGGAGAGGAGCTAGCCAAACTACTTGAAGTCGGGTTCATCAGAGAGATCAAACACCCAGACTGGCTAGCAAACCTGGTCATGGTACCAAAGAAGGATAAATCGTGGCGCCTTTGTGTCGATTTCAAAGACCTAAACAAGACCCGCCCTAAGGACCCCTTCCCACTGCCCCGCATTGACCAAATCATTGATGCAACTCCATGACATGATTCAATGTGCTTCCTCGATGCATACTCCGGATACCACCAAATTAAGATGAGGGAATCCGATCAAGCCGCAACGGCATTCATCACTCTGTATGTGCCTTTCTGCTTCAACACTATGCCTTTCGGACTCAAAAACGCCGGTGCCACCTACCAACACATGATTCAAACATGCCTGGAAAAAGAAATTGGCAAGACGGTGGAGGCATATGTAGATGATGTAGTCATCAAAACTAAACATGTCGAAGCATTGGTGGACGACTTGCGCCTCACATTTGACAACCTCCAAACATATGACATATGGCTCAATCCGGAAAAATGCATTTTTGGCGTCCCGGCCGGAAAGCTGCTCGGGTTCATTGTTTCCAATAGAGGAATCGAAGCAAATCCAGCCAAGATCCGAGCCTTGTCGCAATTGGTAACACCAACAGACCTAAAGTAGGTCTGAAAACTAGCTCGGTGCGTGGCAGCCTTGAGGCGCTTTATCTCCAGATTGGGAGAAAAGGCACTACCACTTTATCGCCTGCTCCGACGTACCTATCACTTCGAGTGGATGGATGCGGCGATAGCCAGGTTGGAAGAAAAAAACTTTGTTAGCAAACAACCCAATCCTTGTCGCACCAAATGTCGGCGAACCTATGCTACTGTACATATCAGCAACTCACCAGGTAGTGAGCGATGTGCTCGTTCTCGTACGAGAGGAAGGGGGACACAAATTCCCGATCCAAAAACCAGTATACTATGTATCGGCGGTCCTTACACCATGCAAATCCCGGTACCCGCATTAATGAAAGATAGCGTATGCGGTCTTCATGGCATCTCAAAAGCTGTGTCACTACTTTCAAGAGTGCTCAATCATGGTGGCCTCTGAACTGCCACTCGATGACATCATAAACAATTGAGATGCCATCGGCCGCATTGCCAAATGAGCTATCAAGCTCTTACCATTTGAAATAACATACAAGCCACGCCGAGCTATTAAATCTCAGGTGTTGGCCGACTTCGTCGCCGAATGGACAGAAGCCAAACTCCCTAAAGAGTACACCACATACTCCAACTGGGTGATGTACTTCAATGACTCCAAAATGTTGGCCGGATTGGGGGCTGGTGTCATCCTAACATCCCCTACAGGGGAAACCGTCTGTTAAGTATTACAAATCATGTATACGGACTCCAATAACGCGGCCGAATATGAAGCGCTCTTGCACGGACTTCAGATGGCGGTTTCTATGGGCATACAATGCCTTTCGATGCATGGGGATCGGACCTCACGATATCCCAAATAAATGGCGGCCTACCACAATGCCATACTTAGAATATCAGCTCGATTTGAGGGGCTTGAGATAGTAATCAAGCAGCAGACATCCTTGCTTGAATGGGCGCTAAACACGACCCCGTCCCGCCTAACACCTTTTTGGAAAGGCTTTTCAAGCCATCTGTGGTATGGCAAGATGAGAGCAGAAATACCAGTCCGGCGCCGAGCACACCCCCGGACGCCGAACATGACTCCGATATCATCGGGGGCTCGGGCACTGAGCCAACGCCTTCCGCTCATGTAATCATGGCGGTTATTGCTCCATTGACCGAACCCTTCTTGGCCTACCTTAATAGGCAAGAGCTCCCTAATGATCATAATGAGGCCCGTCGCAAAGTTCGACGCTCCAAGGCCTACAAAGTTCACGAAGGAGAACTCTACAAGAAAAGCACAACTGGAGTTCTTCAAAGATGTATCTCCGAACAGGAGGGACAACAGCTCTTGGCCGAAATACATGCTGGCCTCGGCGGCCATCACGCCGCAGCTCGGGCAGTTGTAAGCAAAGCCTTCCGTACAGGCTTCTTCTGGCCCATGGCCCGAGCAGATGCACAGGCCCTTGTACAGCGCTATGTAGGATGCCAGCTTTTCGCCAATCAAAGCCATATGCCACTCACTGCCCTAAGAACTATCCCCATTACCTGGCCTTTTGCGGTCTGGGGGCTAGACATGGTCGGACTCCTTAAAGGGGGAAGCCATAAGAAGAAATACTTACTGGTCATGGTGGATAAATTCACTAAGTGGAAGAGGCCAAACCAGTAAAAACAGCTGAAGCCGGACCGGTGATAGACTTTATATCCCGTGTCGTACACCAGTATGGCATCCCGCACAGCATTATTACTGACAACGGCTCTAACACCACAGCCGATGAGGTAAAAAATTGGTGTGCTAACCTTGGCATCAAGCTTGATTACGCCTCCGTATATCACCCTCAAACAAATGGGCAAGTCGAACAGGCCAATGGCCTGATAATGAGCGGCATCAAACCCAGACTAGTGCGATCCCTAAAGGAGTCGGATAAACACTGGGTCGAGGAACTCGATTCCGTACTCTGAGGATTGCAGACCATGCCTAACCGCAGACCGGACACACACCATTCTTCATGGTGTACGACGCAGAGGCTGTCTTGCCCTGCGACATTATTCATGATTCACCTCGAGTGCGCATGTATGAAGAGAGAGAGAGGCCGAGCTCGATCGATAGGATGACTTAGATGGCCTGGATGAGGAGCGCGATGTCGCAAAAGCCTGTTCTACATTCTATCAACAACATGCTCAAAGATACCAAAGTAGAGAAGTGCGGGCAAAGACTTACAATGTCGGTGAGCTCGTTTTATGCCTCCTAGAGAAGAAAAAGGACAAACTCAAACCAACATGGGAAGGTCCCTTCATTATAGATGAAGTTCTGATGGGAGGAGCCTACTGCCTTCGCAATGCATCGGATAATCGCTTAGAACTGAACCCTTGGAACGCTGCCCGGCTTCGAAGATTCTACTCATAAGTATGACCATGCTTCTTATTCGTTCTTTTGTCTCCTTTTCAAAATTTTCCTTTTTCCGTTTTTATATGTTTCCCATGGTGTGTTCGGATAGGCCTAACACTTGAGGGCTACACATCCTTAAATGTATACACCCCGCCATGACTGGGGGCTTCTATAAGTGAAGCTTATTATTATATCAAGCCTAGAGCTCACAGTACATGTGTCGTTTGCGGACATACATCCTTTCTTGCCATTATATGCACCTATATGACTTAAGTTTTTTGCCAAGCTGGGTTGCCTCGCTCCTATGCTTATGCCCTATGCTCCTGATTGTTCAGCTAGGGCCTAAAGGGACCACCTCTGCGATTGTTACAATCGGGTCATCCGGACATGTACCTCAGACGGTTGAAACCGAAAGCTAGCATTCTTAAGGGAATAGTTGGTCAGCACTAAAACGACAGATTGCTGCTGTATTGCAATCATCTTTAAGCACTTCGAGATGGTTTTTCCGTACTATGGACCACATGCCCCGGCACGTGTAATCATAATATGCCGACCCAAGGAAAGGAACCTTTAACATAACTATTTTCCTTGGAAGATGTTTCTTACGTACGTAATATAACATACATCCCGAACTCGAATTTTTTATCTGTTCGAGCACAATGACTGGGTTGCCTGGTTTTTGGAAGGATACTTCTTTTTATCCTACGTATCCGAAAACACTCCACCATTATTGGTCTGGAGGTTAAAGACGAAAGCTTGCGATGACAAAATCATTTCACATGTTCGGATCAAACCACAGGTTGATCATAAATGTACATTGATACATGAAGTTAAAAACCTATTCCTTCTCTATGCCGTCTATAAGGCTGTCTAATCTACAGTCTTCCTGCGAATATTTCGCAGTAATCATTACTTGATCATAGACTAAATTTAAAGGGATTTCCTTCCCATCTGGTCCCTGTGGTCCTACTCGGGCCATATGATTCGGATTTAGTTTCGAGAAGCCGTCTTCACCATGGCCTATGCTTCTGGTGCGCTTTCACGGCAGGCAGACGTCTTCCACAGCTCGAGCACCTTTAAACAGGTTTACCAGGCCTTCCATACTTTCTAGAGGGGTATCGGAGGCCATAACGCCTTCACCATACTAGTCATGGCTTTCCGGGCCTGAGCATGCACGGCGGACAACTCCTTTAGCACGTCGCGCTGAAACCCGGAGACTTCCTCCTCTGGTCGACCAGTTAATAGACCTGCCGCAACAAATTCATGATATTCCGCATTATGGACTAAACGTGAGTACCTATGGTGGTCCTAAATAAGAGCGGAAGACATACCGAACATGCCGCCCTTCAGCTTTTCATTTTCCTTCCGAGCGGCTGATAGCTGAGCCTTCAAGCTCTCTATCTCTCCAGACTGTTTGTCCTTTTCCTCCTCAAGTTTTCTCTCCCTAGATGCGCCCATTGCAGTCTCTTTCAAATACTCTAGTTCGGCAGTGACTGCACTCAGTTGTGTCTGGTTTGTGCTTAGCTCCTGAGCCAGCATAGTGTTCTTTTCTTGCAGAACCTGCAAAAATTATCGATCCTTAAATTGGTTTGTTTCACCGCTTCAAGTCTCGGGGGCTACTGCCATTTGACCATGCAAAATTGTGTCGAATTTTACCTGTATATTCTTTGAGAACAGCTGAATAACTCCGGCAAGGCCGTGTCGAGCGGCTCAGATATATGCATCTGTCAAACTTAGTGTGGCGAATTCTTGTTCGGACAAGGCCGGAGCATGCATAGCTTCCTTCAATCGATGATGATGCATCACCTCTCCACTTTGGAGACCGACACGTCATCTGAATCCTCTTGAGGAGGCGGAATGAGTGTGGCGTCGGCTTGAGTCCTAGCTGACGAGTCTGGCACCGGATTAGTGGACCTTTGGCTAATCGGGCATTCTCCCACCGTTTGCCGCGTACTCCTCCTAAAAGATTAGAAGACAAAAAGGGGAGACCCTTAACAATCCAGATTCATGCCTAGGCATGCATTAAGTATACATACCTCTTGGAAGATTGTGAGGTCTCCGCAGTACTCCCGGTCCCTTTTCGTTTTGAACGACGGCCTTGTGTGGGGGGCGCCCTCGAGGAGATACGGTCCCTGGAGCGCCTATCCTGTTAAAATCCAGATCAGTACAGATGAGGATCTCTTCTTAGGAAGCCTCTAGATACTCACGATGCAGAATGGGTAAAGGCGAGGGTAGTTGGCGGTGATGGCCACTTCCGAACTGTCAAAGCTCGCCTGATAGAATACCCCATCATCGAATTCTCTCTCTCTCTCTATATATATATATATAGGGTCGCGCTATTCGTCACCCTGGGTGAGGAATAGTTATTCTTCACCCCCTCTCTATTTTGACATCAATGCACCATAATTTTACGTTCCGTAAGTTATGTCTTATTTCCGACGTAAAAAGAGACCATAAGAAAATATATAATCATCGTAAAAAAATTATGTTATGTAAAATTACAAACATAAAAACATAGTGTAAAATACACATAAACTGTAAATTTTCTTATCTTATGATCTATATTTTTATTTTTTATGCGAAATTTTACGTAATGAATCAATAGGAATGTAACTATTTGAATTCCAAACATAATTTAATTATGAAATGATCGTAAGATTACCTCGGGTGAAGAATAACTTATTTTGCACTCTAGGTGATGAATAGTATCACTATATATATATATATATATATATATATATATATATATATATATATATATATATATATAGGGTCACGCTATTCGTCATCCTGGGTGAGGAACAGTTATTCTTCACCCCCTCTATTTACCGTCAATGCACCATAATTTTAGGTTCTATAAGTTTTGTCTTATTTCTGACGCAAAAAGGGACCGTAAAAAAATATAATCTCTGTAAAAAATATTTTATGTTACGTAAAATTACAAACGTAAAAACATAGTCTAAAATACACATAAACTGCAAATTTTCTTGTTTTATGACCTATATTTTTATTTTCCTATGTCAAATTTTACGTAGTGAATCAATAGGAATGTAACTATTTGAATTCGAAACGTAATATAATTATGAAATGATCGTAAGATTACCTCCGGTGAAGAATAACTTATTCTGCAGCCTGGGTGATGAATAGTAACACTATATATATATATATATATATATATATATATATGTATATATATATATATATATATATCCGGATCCATGCAAAAGCCAGGATCTTCATAACGATTATGATCCTCCGGTTGGGGAGTACGACAGTGGATGTCCTCGGTCATCCTCCTCCATGACTAGTTGGTGGCAGAAAAAAGTACATCCGATTAGTGTCTGCAATGCAGTGAAATAAGCACAGATGATCGAGATCTTACCCATTCAATAGGGGTGTACATGGAATAGGCCTCCCGACAGTTTAACCAAAGAAAATCTTCTTTTTCGCCCTTGTATAGATCAGCCAAAATTAAAGCCAGTTCGGCTGGGGTATCCGGATCCTGCCGTCTGTAACAGGACGAGTCATCTTCTCCGTTGCAACACCATAAGGGAGTTACTCTAGATCGAAGAGGCTACACACACCTCTTTATTGCAATCGCCATGACTTCAACTATTGAGAGTTCGGAGTGGGCGAGCAGCCTGACCTTGCTAACCAATCTCTGTATCTCCGCATTGTCCTCTTCTTTGGCACTTCGGGGACGCCAGTTGAGGCGCTTGTTTAGAGGAGCACTGGAAAATTCAGGGAGGCCGTGTGTGACTGGATCCAGCAATAGAACATCATCCATATAGAACCAGTCTGAAGACCACTGCGGGTATGCTAATTTAGGCATTCCTACAGCGTATCCGGATCCGGTGATACGCCATACTTCGGTGCCACCCACTTCAAATATGGAACCCCCTTGGTGGCGGGGAACGAGGCAGAAGAATTTCCTCCATAATCCAAAATGGGCCTCGATGCCTAGGAATAGCTTGCAGAGGACGACAAAGCCTGAGATGTGCAGAATCGAACCTTGGGTGAGGTTGTGCAGTCGGATGCCGTAAAATTCCAGTAACCCCAGGAGAAAGGGATGGATTGGAAATCCTAGGACCCGTAACAGAAACAGGACAAAGCACACCCTCTCCTCCTTATTGGGGTTGGGGAAGTTCTTAGCCATCGCGTGATTGCCTATTGAATATAATCCCACTCGAATGGGAACTAGATCTGCAAGGGGGAGGTAGCCCTACGTCTGGAGCCGACTTAGTTGAAGATGAGGCACGAAGCAACTCTGCCAATTGCCCTCTTAAGGGCCATGGGGGTGCGAAGAGGAGCCTGGGGTGCCGGCCATGATGGAAGGCTTTGTTTTGGGGACAGACTTGGCCGTTTTTTCTTCTGCATGGTGTGAGATGGCCTTTGGAGATCCATATCTCTTTATATAGGTGCCTTCCGAGTGTGATGAAGGGCTTATTTGCGAAAAAGCATGGAACGTTCGTATTCGCCCGGCGTGCGAAAATTGAAGCATCGTCACGAGGGGGGGGGGATCGTAAAAGACATTGAGGTTATCATCGGATTGTCATTGGTCTGGATTATAATGAAGAACATGCCTTGCAAAGCCGAAGACATGGGCCGAATATTACAACATCATTGAAGGCAAGTTAAGGGGCTACCGAGGGAGTCCTGGATTATTGGGTCCTCGGGTGTCCGAGGTGTGTACCATGGGCCGGACTGATGGGCCATGAAGATACAAGACAGAAGACCTTCCCCCGTGTCCAGGTGGGACTCTCTTTGTGTGGATGGAAGCTTAACGCCCGGATATGTAGTTTCCTTCTTTGCAAACCGACTCTATACAACCCTAGGCCCCTCCGGTGTCTATATAAACCAGAGGGTTTAGTCCGTAGAGGCTAACACAAGTCATATAGGCCAGACATCTAGGGTTTAGCTATTATGATCTCGAGGTAGATCAACTCTTATAACCCCTATATGCACCAAATGCAATCAAGCAGGACATAGGGATTTACCTCCAATAAGAGGGCGAACCTGGATAAACATCGTGTCCCCCTTGTCTCCTGTTACCTTCGATCCCCAAACGCATAGTTCGGGACCCCCTACCCGAGATCGGCCAGTTTTGACACCGACACCCATCGCCAAGGAGCATGCCCTTCTGCCCCGTCTATGTACGTCGACTACTTTTCCTGCGGGGAGCAGATCGACTGGAGCCGCACCAGCGCAAGCAGATCGACCTCAATTCCCTCTTCGGCCATCGAAGCTCCGCCGCTTCGATCTGTCGCCTCCGAGCCTTCCCCGAGCCCACTAAGCACCTCTGCAGGCTCGATGTGAGCTCCTCTTTCGATTCCCCTTCTCGCCCCTCGAATCTCCTCCAGTTTGTCGTTGTTTCGTCATGGCCGAAACTCACCATGACCGGACCGTCGGAGTTCCTCTCCCGTGCGTACTCGCCTACTCCCGACGCGATCTTGGCCTCCCCGGGCGTGCCCACTGCTGCCAGGGGCGCCCCTGCAGCCGCCCGACTGCATGTTTGCCGCCGCTGCCCCTATCTACTGCTGCTCTGCTCGCAGCCACTGCTTCTACTAGCACGCGTGCCCTACCACCTGCCCGCGGGCCATGCCCTATGCCCACGTCATTTGCTTGTGGGTCGTGCCCCTCCTCCCGCTCCTCGCTACCTACTGCAGCGTGGTCCCCGCCGGCCGAACCCGCTGCTACCAGCGGTTGACCGGCTACGCTCCGGCCATGGCCTCGTTGTCCCGCGCTGGACATGCGCAGGCGCGGCCCCGCGCTAGCCACCACTGCCCTGACCACCTCTCGTCCTCCTGCGAACCCTCCTGCTCGCTTGTGCCCTTCACTGCCGCCGACCACCGCTCCCCGAGCCGCCATCAGCCGCCAATGCCTGCTGCAGATGCGCCTGTGGGTGCCGCACTATTGTGGAGGGGCGTGGCCCTCCCCTATGCCACTGATAATGGGCCCCGCGGCCCCCCAGTTGACTGGTTAACTGAAGCAGTTGACTAGCTGACTGGGTAGTTGGCCCAGGTCAACAGGGCCCACTGGTCAGCCACTGGTGCACCTGCGTGTGCACTGCACCGGGTGCACCTAGTAATTAGTTACTTTATATTAAATAGAAATAAATCTAGAAATTACTAAAAATGATTTAAAACTTTGAAAATTAATAGGAAATAAACCGTAAGTTAGATGAAAATAATTTATATATGAAAGTTGCTCAGAACAATCCAACGAATCTGAATTGGCAATCCGTTCATCTATCACGTGCCCCTAGCATGCATAACATGGAACCGTCCCCCCTCTTTTCATCTGTCTGAAAAATGCCAAATGTTGGGAAAACCCCTCCGGATGTTTTCCCTCTCCGTCTTCAACGTGTAGTACTGCGTTAGGTCACCCCTACCACAATGTTTTGCCATGTCTTGCTTTGTGATGCTATTGTTTGCTCTATTATTATTTATTGTGTTCCCCCTCCGTTACTTCTTTTCTGGTAGCCCCCGAGACCGCTGTTGATCCGGTGATCGACTACTTCACTTCGAGGCACTACAAAAAAAGACACATCCATGAAATTTTGGGTTGAATGATTTTTTTCCTGTCATCCTAATGACACTTCTATGACGATAATTGTGACAAAACGTGGTATCATCATAGATGTGGTGGGCTCCTACTTCTATGACAAAAACTCATGACAGAAAAAGGTCTTTTCATCCTGGGTGGGCCGGAGACGCACCTGCATGACATTATTTAGGCCGTCCATGACGGAAAAAATCATGGTATAAGCGAAGGACAGGAAAATTTCAGGGAGTTCTCGGTTACGGTGGGTGGTCGGGGCCGAGCGATGCATGGAGGGATTGTGCGTTTCTCTCATACACGTATGCACGTGGGTGTAAGACATTGGGCTCTAACTGAACCCGAGTGAGGTGTTCGCCTCTTGAACCCGAGCGATTGCACTGGCTACGCGTTACTGAACCCGAGCGATTGATCGATCCCTGGCTATTAACTGAACCCGATCGAGGGATTCCTTTGCTACTGCTGCTAACAGAAGCTGACCGAACCTGTTGCCTCTTGATGAACAGTGAATGTGGGGGTTGGTTGAACGAGTCGAGACGTACGTTGTTGGGGTTGGATGAATAGTTCCCGGTGGGGGTTGGATGAATAGGACTCCGTGGTGGTAGTAGGAGGCCATTGCCGCTGGATGAACAGGACCCCTAGAGGAGGGCCGCCACAGCCGAGCTGGTTGGGGGTGGATGAACAGGATCCCATGGAGGGTTGATTGAACAGTGGCCGGTGGAGGGCTGGATGAACAATAGCCCGTGGATGAACAGTAGCTGGTGGAGGCTAGAGGAAGACGCAGTGGATGAACATTGCAGGTGGAGGCTGAAGGAAGTAGACGATGGATGAACAGTGGCCCGTGGAGTCCTGTTTTGCGGTACGCCACACCCCTTCGATGAACAGGACCCCCGTTTTGATCGTAGCGCCGCAACACAAGTTTGTTTCCTCCGTTTTGCGGTACGCCACACCCCTCCCAATGAACATGACCACCGTTTCGACCGTAGCGCTCCAACACAAGTCTGTTTCCTCTGTTTTGTGGTACTCCACACCCCTCCTGATGAATAGGACCCCATTTCGACCGTAGCCGGTCAAACAGAAGGACGTTTCCTCCGTACTGCGATACGCCAGACCCCGTTTCGGCTATTTCCCCCAAGCCGGTTGGCTCCCATTGAACAGGACGCACTTTGACCTAGTCTGTTGCCTCCTGATGAACAAGACGTTGTTTCTCCGTTCTGACCCAGCCGGTTGCTGCCCGATGAAGAAGATGCCGTTGCTGACGTCCGTTGCCTCTCCATGTACATGAGCCCTGGCCTTACGTATGCGTGAGTACGCATTCGAGACCCCGCCCGTATGTAAGTATGTTGCCGTACTTTTTGCCATGTGGTTGTACGTACATGTACACAATTTGGAAGGGACTGCCTGAACTGCTACGCCGGGGGCTCTACTACTACACATGCTGCTGCTTGCTCGGCCACGGTTCATCATTGCAGAGAGACCGATTGACTAGTATGTATGTACACGTTCGCGACCAGAATGACAACACTACATACGCTTCGACCAGGTGGGTCTTGGCTGTTAGGAAGGATGAGGAGGCATTTCCTTGTGTGTGAAGTTATTGATGGTGGGTCCAAGCCGTCATCGGGAGGATTCATTTTTTTCACGCCTAATATGGAGGCACTTCCTTGCGTGCAAAGATGTAGCTGGTGGGTCCATCTATTAGCCTCACCGCGTACACTACTCTTTCGATGGTTGTCGTTCGTTGACCACACTCTGCGGACAACACCCAGGCGGTGGATGACGGAGAGGCCTAGGAAGGGAACGATGCTGAGCCAGGGAAGACGAGGCAGGTGGATGCCCATGCAGAGGGGAGTATGAGGGTTCATTGCTTTGGCTGCGGTGTAAGGCTGCTGTTGCCGGAGAATAATAGGGGGTGTAGGTGACTAGAGGGAAGGCCTTGTTGGGGAACGTTGCAGAAAATTAAAAATTTTCCTACGGTTTCACCAAGATCCATCTATGAGTTCATCTAAGCAACGAGTCAAGGGAGAGAGTTTGCATCTACATACCACTTGTAGATCGCGTGCGGAAGCTTGCAAGGTGATGATGGAGTCGTACTCGACGTGATTCGAATCACCGATGACCAAGTGCTGAACGGACAGCACCTCCGCGTTCAACACACGTACGGGACGGGAGACGTCTCCTCCTTCTTGATCCAGCAAGGGGAAAGGAGAGGTTGAGGAAGACAGCTCCACCGGCAGCATGACGGCGTGGTGATGGTGGAGTGGCAGTACTCCGACAGGGCTTCGCCAAGCACACAACGGAGGAGGAGAGGTGTTGGGGAGGGGAGGGCTGCGCCTTGGAGGGTGGTCTGGCTGCCCTCCCCTCACCCCTCTATTTATAGGGGGAAGGGAGAAGGGGGCCGGCCCCCTAGAACCCATCTAGGGGGGGTGCGGCTGCCAAGGGGAGAGGGGCAGAGGGTGGCTTGCCCCCCAAGTCAAGGGGGGCGCCCCCTCTAGGGTTCCCCCCTCAACCCTAGGCGCAAGGGCCCAAGGGAGGGGGTGCACCCAGCCCACCAAGGGCTGGCTCCCTGCCCCACGCAGCCCACGTGGCCCCCCAGGAGGGGTGGCCCCTCCCGGTGGACCCCCGGAACCCTTCCGGTGGCCCCGGTACAATACCGGTATGACCCCGAAACTTCCCGGTGTCCGTTTGACAACTTCCCATATATAAATCTTTACCTCCGGACCCTTCCGGAGCTCCTCGTGACGTCCAGGATCCCATCCGGGACTCCGAACAACATTCGGTAGTCACATACTAGTCTTCCTAATAACCCTAGCGTCACCGAACCTTAAGTGTGTAGACCCTACGGGTTCGGGAGACATGCAGACATGACCGAGACGCTCTTAGGTCAATAACCAACAACGGGATCTGGATACCCATGATGGCTCCCACATGCTCCTCGATGTTGTCATCGGATGAACCACGATGTCGAGGATTCGATCAAACCCTGTACGCAATTCCCTTTGTCAATCGGTACGTTACTTGCCCGAGACTCGATCGTCGGTATCCCAATACCTTGTTCAGTCTCGTTACCGGCAAGTCACTTTACTCGTACCGTAATGCATGATCCCGTGTCCAACACCTTGGTCACATTGAGCTCATTATGATGATGCATTACCGAGTGGGCCCAGAGATACCTCTCCGTCATACGGAGTGACAAATCCCAATCTCGATCCGTGTCAACCCAATAGATACTTTCGGAGATACCTGTAATGCACCTTTATAGTCACCCAGTTATGTTGTGACGTTTGATACACCCAAGGCACTCTTACGATATCCGGGAGTTACACGATCTCATGGTCGAAGGAAGAGATACTTGACATTGGCAAAGCTCTAGCAAAACGAACTACACGATCTTTTATGCTATGCTTAGGATTGGGTCTTGTCCATCACATCATTCTCCTAATGATGTGATCCCGTTATCAACGACATCCAATGTCCATAGTCAGGAAACCATGACTATCTGTTGATCACAACGAGCTAGTCAACTAGAGGCTCACCAGGGACATATTGTGGTCTAAGTATTCACACGTGTATTACGATTTCCGGATAATACAGTTATAGCATGAATAAAAGACATTTATCATGAACATTGAAATATAATAATACTTTTATTATTGCCTCTAGGGCATATTTCCAACAGTCTCCCACTTGCACTAGAGTCACCAATCTAGTTACATTGTGATGAATCGAACACCCATAGAGTTCTGGTGTTGATCATGTTTTGCACGCGAGAGAGGTTTAGTCAGCGGATCTGCGACATTCAGATCCGTGTGCACTTTGCAAATCTCTATGTCTCCATCTTGAACATTTTCACGGATGGAGTTGAAACGACGCTTGATGTGCCTGGTCTTCTTGTGAAACATGGGCTCCTTCGCGAGGGCAATAGCTCCAGTGTTGTCACAGAAGAGTTTGATCGGCCCCGACGCATTGGGTATGACTCCTAGGTCGATAATGAACTCCTTCACCCAAATCGCTTCATGCGCTGCCTCCGAGGCTGCCATGTACTCCGCTTCACACGTAGATCCCGCCACGACGCTCTGCTTGCAGCTGCACCAGCTTACTGCTCCACCATTCAACATATACACGTATCCGGTTTGTGACTTAGAGTCATCCAGATCTGAGTCGAAGCTAGCGTCGACGTAACCCTTTACGACGAGCTCTTCGTCTCCTCCATAAACGAGAAACATGTCCTTCGTCCTTTTCAGGTACTTCAGGATATTCTTGACCGCTGTCCAGTGTTCCTTGCCGGGATTACTTTGGTATCTTGCAACCAAACTTACGGCAAGGTTTACATCGGGTCTGGTACACAGCATGGCATACATAATAGATCCTATGGCTGAAGCATAGGGGATGACACTCATCTCTTCTTTATCTTTTGCCATCGTCGGTGACTGAGCCGAGCTCAGTCTCACACCTTGTAACATAGGCAAGAACCCCTTCTTGGACTGATCCATTTTGAACCTCTTCAAAATCTTATCAAGGTATGTGCTTTGTGAAAGACCTATGAGGCGTCTCGATCTATCTCTATAGATCTTGATGCCTAATATATAAGCAGCTTCTCCAAGGTCCTTCATTGAAAAACACTTATTCAAGTAGGCCTTAATGCTGTCCAGAAATTCTATATTATTTCCCATCAAGAGTATGTCATCTACATATAATATGAGAAATGCTACAGAGCTCCCACTCACTTTCTTGTAAACGCAGGCTTCTCCATAAGTCTGCATAAACCCAAACGCTTTGATCATATCATCAAAGCGAATGTTCCAACTCCGAGATGCTTGCACCAGTCCATAAATGGATCGCTGGAGCTTGCATACTTTGTTAGCGTTCCGAGGATCGACAAAACCTTCCGGTTGCATCATATACAGTTCTTCCTTAAGATGCCCGTTAAGGAATGCTGTTTTGACGTCCATCTGCCATATCTCATAATCATAGTATGCGGCAATTGCTAACATGATTCGGACGGACTTCAGCTTCGCTATGGGAGAGAAAGTCTCGTCGTAGTCAATCCCTTGAACTTGTCGATAACCCTTAGCGACAAGTCGAGCCTTATAAATGGTAACATTACCATCCGCGTCCGTCTTCTTCTTAAAAATCCATTTGTTTTCTATCGCTCGCCGATCATCGGGCAAGTCTGTCAAAGTCCATACTTTGTTTTCATACATGGATTCTATCTCGGATTTCATGGCTTCAAGCCATTTGTTGGAATCCGGGCCCGCCATCGCTTCTTCATAGTTCGAATGTTCATTGTTGTCTAACAACATGATTTCCAGGACAGGGTTGCCATACCACTCTGGTGCGGAACGTGTCCTTGTGGACCTACGAAGTTCAGCAGTAACTTGATCCGAAGTACCTTGATCATCATCAATGTTTTCCTCTTCAGTTGGTGTGGGCATCACAGGAACATTTTCCTGAGCTGCACCACTTTCCCGTTCGAGAGGTAGTACTTCATCGAGTTCTACTTTCCTTCCACTTACTTCTTTCGAGAGAAACTCTTTTTCCAGAAAGCATCCGTTCTTGGCAACAAAGATCTTGCCTTCGGATCTTAAGTAGAAGGTATACCCGACAGTTTCCTTAGGGTATCCTATGAATACGCATTTTTCCGACTTGGGTTCGAGCTTTTCAGGTTGAAGTTTCTTGACATAAGCATCGCATCCCCAAACTTTTAGAAACGACAGCTTAGGTTTCTTTCCAAACCATAATTCATACGGTGTCGTCTCAACGGATTTAGACGGTGCCCTATTTAAAGTGAATGTAGCTGTCTCTAGAGCGTATCCCCAAAATAATAGCGGTAAATCGGTAAGAGACATCATAGACCGCACCATATCCAATAGAGTGCGATTACGTTGTTCGGACACACCGTTTCGCTGAGGTGTTCCAGGCGGCGTGAGTTGTGAAACGATTCCACATTTCCTTAAGTGTGTACCAAATTCATGACTTAAGTATTCTCCTCCACGATCTGATCGTAAGAATTTTATCTTTCGGTCACGTTGATTCTCTACCTCATTCTGAAATTCCTTGAACTTTTCAAAGGTCTCAGACTTGTGTTTCATTAAGTAGACATACCCATATCTACTCAAGTCATCAATGAGAGTGAGAACATAACGATATCCTCCGCGAGCCTCAACGCTCATTGGACCGCACACATCGGTATGTATGATTTCCAACAAGTTGGTTGCTCGCTCCATTGTTCCGGAGAATGGAGTCTTGGTCATTTTGCCCAAGAGGCATGGTTCGCACGTGTCAAACGGTTCATAATCAAGAGACTCTAAAATTCCATCGGCATGGAGCTTCTTCATGCGCTTGACACCAATGTGACCAAGGCGGCAGTGCCACAAGTATGTGGGACTATCGTTATCAACTTTAAATCTTTTGGCATCTATACTATGAACATGTGTAATATTACGCTCGAGATTCATTAAGAATAAACCATTGACCATCGGAGCATGACCATAAAACATATCTCTCATATAAATCGAACAACCATTATTCTCAGACTTAAATGAGTAGCCATCTCGTATTAAATGAGATCCAGATACAATGTTCATGCTCAAACTTGGCACTAAATAACAATTATTAAGGTTCAAAACTAATCCCGTAGGTAAATGTAGAGGCAGCGTGCCGACGGCAATCACATCGACTCTGGAACCATTCCCGACGCGCATAGTCACCTCGTCCTTCGCCAGTCTCCGTTTATTCCGCAGCTCCTGCTGTGAGTTACAAATATGAGCAACGGCACCGGTATCAAATACCCAGGAGTTACTACGAGTACTGGTAAGGTACACATCAATCACATGTATATCAAATATACCTTTGGTGTTGCCGGCCTTCTTATCCGCTAAGTATTTGGGGCAGTTCCGCTTCCAGTGACCCTTCCCCTTGCAATAAAAGCACTCAGTCTCAGGCTTGGGTCCATTCTTTGACTTCTTCCCAGTAACTGGCTTACCAGGCGCGGCAACCTCCTTGCCGTCCTTCTTGAAGTTCTTCTTACCCTTGCCCTTCTTGAACTTAGTGGTCTTATTGACCATCAACACTTGATGTTCTTTCTTGATTTCAGCCTCTGCTGACTTCAGCATCGAGAACACTTCAGGAATGGTCTTTTCCATCCCCTGCATGTTGTAGTTCAGCACAAAGCTCTTGTAGCTTGGTGGGAGCGACTGGAGGATTCTGTCAATGACCGCCTCATCTGGGAGGTTAATGTTCAGCTGGGTCATACGGTTGTGCAACCCAGAAATCTTCAGGATGTGCTCACTGACAGAACTATTTCCCTCCATCTTACAACTGTAGAACTTGTCGGAGACATCATATCTCTCGACCCGGGCATGAGCTTGAAAAACTAGTTTCAGCTCTTCGAACATCTCATATGCTCCGTGGTGCTCAAAACGCTTTTGGAGCCCCGGTTCTAAGCTATAAAGCATGCCGCACTGAACGAGGGAGTAATCATCAGCACGAGACTGCCAAGCATTCATAATGTCTTGGTTCTCTGGGACGGGAGCGTCACCTAGCGGTCCTTCTAGGACGTATTGTTTCTTGGCAGCTATGAGGATGATCCTCAGGTTCCGGACCCAGTCCGTATAGTTGCTGCCATCATCTTTCAGCTTGGTTTTCTCTAGGAACGCGTTGAAGTTCATGTTGACATTAGCGTTGGCCATTGATCTACAAGACATATTTGCAAAGGTTTTAGACTAAGTTCATGATAATAAAGTTCTAATCAAATTATGAACTCCCACTTAGATTAGACATCCCTCTAGTCATCTAAGTGTTACACGATCCGAGTCGACTAGCCCGTGTCCGATCATCACGTGAGACGGACTAGTCATCGTCGGTGAACATTCTCATGTTGATCGTATCTTCCATACGACTCGTGTTCGACCTTTCGGTCTCCGTGTTCCGAGGCCATGTCTGCACATGCTAGGCTCGTCAAGTTAACCCTAAGTGTTTTCGCTGTGTAAAACTATCTTACACCCGTTGTATGTGAACGTAAGAATCCATCACACCCGATCATCACGTGGTGCTTAGAAGCGACGAACTGTAGCAACGGTGCACAGTTAGGGGAGAACACTTCTTGAAATTTTTGTAAGGGATCATCTTATTTACTACCGTCGTCCTAAGTAAACAAGATGCATAAACATAATAAACATCACATGCAATTATATAGTTGTGACATGATATGGCCAATATCATATAGCTCCATTGATCTTCATCTTTGGGGCTCCATGATCATCTTGTCACCGGCTTGACACCATGATCTCCATCATCGTGTCTTCATGAAGTTGTCACGCCAACGACTACTTCTACTTCTATGACTAACGTTTAGCAATAAAGTAAAGTAGTTTACATGGCGTTATTCAATGACACGCAGGTCATACAAAAAATAAAGACAACTCCTATGGCTCCTGCCGGTTGTCATACTCATCGACATGCAAGTCGTGAATCCTATTACAAAGAACATGATCTCATACATCACAATTCATCATTCATCACAACTTCTGGCCATATCACATCACATGATCAATCACTGCAAAAACAAGTTAGACGTCCTCTAATTGTTGTTGCATCTTTTACGTGGCTGCAATTGGGTTCTAGCAAGAACGTTTTCTTACCTACGAATCACCACAACGTGATTTTTTTCAACTTCTATTTACCCTTCATAAGGGCCCTGTTCATCGATTCCGCTCCAACTAAAGTGGGAGAGACAGACACCCGCCAGCCACCTTATGCAACTAGTGCATGTCAGTCGGTGGAACCGGTCTCACGTAAGCATACGTGTAAGGTTGGTCCGGGCCGCTTCATCCCACAATACCGTTGAGCAAGAAAAGACTAGTAGAGGCAAGTAAGATGACAAAATCCACGCCCACAACAAAATTGTGTTCTACTCGTGCAAAGAGAACTACGCATAGACCTAGCTCATGATGCCACTGTTGGGGAACGTTGCAGAAAATTAAAATTTTTCCTACGGTTTCACCAAGATCCATCTATGAGTTCATCTAAGCAACGAGTCAAGGGAGAGAGTTTGCATCTACATACCATTTGTAGATCGCGTGCGGAAGCTTGCAAGGTGATGATGGAGTCGTACTCGACGTGATTCGAATCACCGATGACCAAGTGCTGAACGGACAGCACCTCCGCGTTCAACACACGTACGGGACGGGAGACGTCTCCTCCTTCTTGATCCAGCAAGGGGAAAGGAGAGGTTGAGGAAGACAGCTCCACCGGCAGCACGATGGCGTGGTGATGGTGGAGAGGCAGTACTCCGACAGGGCTTCGCCAAGCACACAACGGAGGAGGAGAGGTGTTGGGGAGGGGAGGGCTGCGCCTTGGAGGGTGGTCTGGCTGCCCTCCCCTCACCCCTCTATTTATAGGGGGAAGGGAGAAGGGGGCGGGCCCCCTAGAACCCATCTAGGGGGGGTGCGGCGGCCAAGGGGAGAGGGGGAGAGGGTGGCTTACCCCCCAAGTCAAGGGGGGCGCCCCCTCTAGGGTTCCCCCCTCAACCCTAGGCGCAAGGGCCCAAGGGAGGGGGTGCGCCCAGCCCACCAGGGGCTGGCTCCCTGCCCCACGCAGCCCATGTGGCCCCCCGGGAGGGGTGGCCCCTCCCGGTGGACCCCCGGAACCCTTCTGGTGGCCCCGGTACAATACCGGTATGACCCCGAAACTTCCCGGTGTCCGTTTGACAACTTCCCATATATAAATCTTTACCTCCGGACCCTTCCGGAGCTCCTCGTGATGTCCAGGATCCCATCCGGGACTCCGAACAACATTCGGTAGTCACATACTAGTCTTCCTAATAACCCTAGCGTCACCGAACCTTAAGTGTGTAGACCCTACGGGTTCGGGAGACATGCAGACATGACCGAGACGCTCTTAGGTCAATAACCAACAGCGGGATCTGGATACCCATGATGGCTCCCACATGCTCCTCGATGTTGTCATCGGATGAACCACGATGTCGAGGATTCGATCAAACCCTGTACGCAATTCCCTTTGTCAATCGGTACGTTACTTGCCCGAGACTCAATCGTCGGTATCCCAATACCTTGTTCAATCTCGTTACCGGCAAGTCACTTTACTCGTACCGTAATGCATGATCCCGTGTCCAACACCTTGGTCACATTGAGCTCATTATGATGATGCATTACCGAGTGGGCCCAGAGATACCTCTCCGTCATACGGAGTGACAAATCCCAATCTCGATCCGTGTCAACCCAACAGATACTTTCGGAGATACCTGTAATGCACCTTTATAGTCACCCAGTTACGTTGTGACGTTTGATACACCCAAGGCACTCTTACGATATCCGGGAGTTACACGATCTCATGGTCGAAGGAAGAGATACTTGACATTGGCAAAGCTCTAGCAAAACGAACTACACGATCTTTTATGCTATGCTTAGGATTGGGTCTTGTCCATCACATCATTCTCCTAATGATGTGATCCCGTTATCAACGACATCCAATGTCCATAGTCAGGAAACCATGACTATCTGTTGATCACAACGAGCTAGTCAACTAGAGGCTCACCAGGGACATATTGTGGTCTAAGTATTCACACGTGTATTACGATTTCCGGATAATACAGTTATAGCATGAATAAAAGACATTTATCATGAACATTGAAATATAATAATACTTTTATTATTGCCTCTAGGGCATATTTCCAACAGGCCTGGCCAATAGTAGTATGGTCGGGCGGTGAGGCCTACACGGTAGCATAGCCGGCCACGAGCCGCTGGAGCAGGGGGGTACAGCGGGCGCAGGTTTGGGCGGCTGGAGCAAGAATATCAGAGGTTGAAGGCACAACTTGGTCGTTGGACTAACATCCAACGGTCAGTGCAGCTAGAATCGTTTATTGACTAAGTTGACAAAGCCTTGCGTATGCGTTAACGTAGTAGGCCCACAAGTCAGCCTCCAAATCTGGTGGGTCCCAGCTAGCAGAGGGAATCAATTTTTTCGCGTAATAAGGTGGCACATCCTTGAGTGGGAAGATTTTTTCTGGTTTTTTTAATTTCTTCTTTTTCAAGTTAGAATAAAAAGAAAACAATTTAGCATCTTTGGTACAATCTATATTTTCATGAAAAGGATCATAATAAAGCTGGTGGGCCCCAGCTTTCAGGGAGAGGAAAGTTTTTATTTCCGCGTAATAAAGGAAGCACTTCCTTGCATGCGAAGATGTAGCTTGTTGGTCAAACCTGTCAGGGGAGAAATTATTTGTTTTCACATAATATGGGGGCACTTGCTGCGTGTGACCATGGGCCATGTGGGTCCCTACTGTCAGCCACTCCATGTACTCCCTCCGTCCGGAAATACTTGTCATCAAAATGGATGAAAATGGATGTATCTAGAACTAAAATACATCTAGATACATCCATTTCAATGACAAGTATTTGCGGACGGAGGGAGTACATGCCTCATCCAATGGTTGTCGTTTGTTGACAAAGTTGACCACGCCGCGCCAAGAGAACCAACGCAGTGAACGATGGAGAGTCCTACAAAGGGAACAAGCCGAAGCCAATGAAGACACAATAGTGTATGCCCACGCGGAGGGGAGTACGAGGGTTCACTAGTTCAGCTGCAGTGTGAGGCTGCTGTCGCTGGAGAACAACATGAGGTGTTGGTGAGTAGAGGAATGGCTTGGATGGCATTTGGGAGTAGGGTGGGCCGGTGAAGCCTGTGCGGCAACACAGCCGGCCACGGGAGGCGGTAGCAGGTGGTACCGCCGGCGGTGGTTTGGGCGGCTGAAGCAAGAATATCCGAGATTGAAGAAGCACTACAGTTGTTGAATGGACATCCAACGGCCACTGATGCTAGAATCATGTCTTAACTATAAGTTGACAAAGCCTTTCGCGCGCCTTAGTACACCCACAAGCCTTCCATACGCGTCACTGGCTATAATTCTCAAAAAATAGTACACCCACAAGTGAGCATCACATCTGTGGCAGAGAACACACATCCCATTTGCAATTTGTAATAATGTACAACCCATTTTTGAATTCTAATGGAATTCACTACAACCCATTTACACTCTGTTAAAATTGCAGCCCATTTTCTAGCCAGGACAACGATTAATACTTTCAACCAACCTCCCAAAACAGAATTCAACCAAAAATCCCAGATTTTCATGGGATCTGAAATATTTTTATCCCGAAATTTCGAGTCGAATTAAATACAATTTCAAAATGAATTTGTATTAGGTAAAAATCTAATGAAATATTGCTCGTGCAATATGTAATGAAATTAAAATTTTCAAATTCAAAAAATAATAATTTTGAAACTAATTACCTGTTTGGTGTGTTGTTGTATATTTATAGCCCAGCTTTTATAATTACATCCCATTTATTATTTCTTAAAGCCCATTTTCTTGTTAGGCCTAATGGATCCCTCCTAGGAAAGATTTACAGCCCAGCGGGGCGGAGAATAACAAGTTGACCTGGGTTGGGTATTCCGCAAAAAAAGTATAGCTGCGCTAGCCATTTTCACGTTGAAAAAAAATAATATTTGGGCTGGATATTTGGTCGACATAAAATAATAGCCTGGGCTAGATGGGCCACAGCCCTCCTAGTTGATACCCTGCTCCTCTGGACAACAACAAAAACATCGCTCAAGAAAAACTCCGCTTACACCTAAAAGACAAATACTGCTCGAGCTGCTGGGCCCCAGGTGTCAGCCGCTCCTTGTGTAATTCTCTTGTTTATTGACTATATAGGTTGACGATGGTGTGGGACCGTGATGTCAGGAAACCAGGAGGAAGCAAAAAACATTATAGTTGTATATAATTAGGAGGAACTTGCATACGTACGACTATGGCCCTCGTGGGTCCCTACTATCATCCTCTCCAACTAAAGTCATCTCAAGATTCCTCATGTTCATTGACCATGTTGACAATGCTTGGGGCCACGCCGAGCGCAAGAACTTGATGGATGACAAAGAGGGCCTCGCAGGCCCTACGGATGGTCTAATACAGCGTCCACTGCTCAGTAAGGAAGCGAGGATCATCAGACACCTATGAGCACCTTCGAGAGACTGAGCCGACATGAAACGGTAAGGCCGCGCTTGGGAGCTCTGGATTCTTTCACACTTGTATTAAGATACAAGTGTAATTTACTCGTCACTGGAAACAACGTGTAAAATACCTGCATAATGAAACCGACGGCCTGAGGTCTGTAATGAAAACCGGCGAGTTACGCGTGTAATTTGGGAGACCAGTGTATATTTTACAAGTCGAAATCGACCAACCAAGAGCTTGGCCCAATACCATCTGCTTTTATTTACAAGGATCAGTTCTACAAGCGGTTTTGATTGGAAAACGATGACCCAATCGCGACCTAAGATGATGAGTTGTTCGGGAGATCATATGCTTTCACCTCTAAGCTACCTGAGTTATCGTATCGGCTATGAATGAAACATAAGACAATGAACTTCTTAAGCACAGAAACAACAGAAGAGGATGATCTTCTTAACATGCAAATCACTGGCATTAGATCAACATGCAAAACAATATGAAGCATTATTCTTATGAGGCATGGTGAACAGCTCGTGATGCCGCATGCCGCATCATTCCAAGCTCAACTTTGCAATCAAACTCACAAGGCTTGGCATTACATAGACAACATTTAGAACAAACTCTTAAAATACCTTCATAAGAAACATTCATGTGACTATGCATCTCAACAGAGTAAATATTTACTTCTGAACTGAACACGGGAATAGGAAAAAAATGATCGACACTGCTCACAACAAAGGGCGTCCCACTCAAAAATATCAAATGCATGTCTTCTGGCTAACATCAATGAGCAAAATTTGACAAGGTTTTCCAATTCCAATATATTAAACTAATGTATTCTTGCTAACATCAATGATTAAACTTTGACAAGCTTTTCCCATTCAAAATATGTAATGCCTATGATGGTGGAACGGGCAGGGTTTGTCATCAGTTTGCACATTGAAATGGCACATGGAGCCAGATTAACCAGCGTATATTTTTGTGCAGTTCAACTGAAATCAAACAATGTCTTGTGTAGCATGGTGGATTTCGTATTTATATGCTGCAATAAAACAAAGACACATCAGCACACACATGAATATTGGCCCCAGTGTCAACCCACCAATCAGTGGACTGACAAACTGAAAGTACGGTAAATAGATTACCATACCCAGATGCCCCATCATTGTTGCTTAGAGTGACATTGATAGACTTGGAGTCTTGTCTTGCCTTCTTGTACTTGTTTGGGAACTTGTTTGCCAAGTGTTCCTCTGAACCAAAAGTAAAGCAGCCATCTCTCTTTTTGTCTTTCTTCATACCCTTCTTAAAGGTAGTATTTTGCTGGACAAAGTTCTTTCCCTTGAACCTGTGGGAATTCTTCTGCCTTGAAGACGTTGGTAGCTCCATTCAAACGGGCATGGTTTGTCATCAGTTTGCACATTGAAATGGCACATGGAGCCGGATTAACAAGCATATCTTTTTGTGCATTTCGACTGAAATCAAACAATGTCTTGTGTGGCATGTTGGATTTCGTATTTATATGTTGCAAGGCATTGAACATGTTGGCAGCTCCATTAAAGTAGATAGTCCGGTGGCTCAAGGTGACGACGAATGATTAGAGAACCATTCGATGTAATGTGCATGATAGTATTATGGAGGACACGAACCATTTAAACATTTTGTGCAGTTCCACTAAAATCAAGCTGAGCATCCCTGTGTTCATAAATACAGAAAAATCATGATGAATATAATAGTCGTACTAGTTGATTAAACATATGCTTACAGCTATAATCATCTTCATTATCTTAACAGGAAAAGAGAGCAATACAATAGCTTGAATTAAACATTTATTCAAAAAAAATACAACAATATAAGTACCACAACATAACAAAGCACAATCATGTGGATGAAGGCCGATACTGACCTCGTTTGTTGCAGCTGCGTCGGCAACTGACTTGGTCATACCTTTCCTTGTGGAGTGAATTTTGCAATCCATGTGTTGTTGAGTTGCCTATGCTCTCTGCAGACTAGTCATGTCACCAGGGTCTACTAATACTCTACAAAGCTTCTCATTCATTCCTTGTGTAATGTAGTGCAAATAGTGACTGCTTCTTTCTGTAAAGTGGAAAGACCAACTCGGCCCAATAATGCAACAATTTGCCTTAAACACATTGGCTCTTTTTGTGCAGTTCAACTAAAATCAAAGTCAAAATAGAACTGAGCAGAAGTTTTGATATCTGTGTATGCAACAATAGGTATAAGGGCAACAATTACTGAGAAATAATGGTTGATGACTTATACTCCCAGAAGAAAAAATATCTACCTTATCTTAATGGGAAATAAAGTAGGAGAGTAGCAATTCTCAAACAGTGTGATTCATTCATATTAACTGAGGCATTATCTTAACAATGCCTTGTTTCCACATGTATAAAGAACGACAAAGCAGAAAAGTAACATTCCTAAAACAATGCGACTGATTCATATTAACAAAGACATTATCTTAACAATACATTGGTTAAACATGTAGAAAGAACTACAGAGTAGGATAGTACCATTTGTAAAACACGGTAACTGATATATAATAATAGAGACATTATCTAAACAATATATTTCTTAAACATGTATTCCGGCCGATCCCTAACAGAAATGGTACTCCCGCCGATCCCTAACAAGTGTTGCAGTTTTGAACTAAGATTCAGTAGTTAATTCTGAGAGTGGCATTGCTTAATTTTACCAGTGGCATTAGATTAACAAAAATCATAAACAGTTCTAGGGGAGAGTGGGCGAACAACACCATGTGCTTCCATCTACTTATAAATGGAGTGATGCAGAGTTTGTTGTAACAAAGCAACAAGCATCATGTCTGGGTTGGTCCCATTTTTGTTCACTTAATGGTAAAAGACAACAATTCAATAGCTTCAATTCAACATTTATTTAAAACAGTACCAATACAAGTAGCACAACATCTCAAAGCACACTTCACGATCATGTGGATGAAGGAAGGTACTGACCTTTCATGATGAAGTCAAGATCACCTACGAATCTGCCAACACGAATAGGAAATCCAATCTCGTTTTGTGTAGTTCAACTAAATCAAGCAAAGTCGTCGGTGTGACATTTAAGTTTGCTATAGCAACAAGTTGAATATATATCCCTGTTTTAACAGAGGCAAAAAAGGAAACAATTACTGGCCCGTAAAGGAGGATGAAACTTATTGCGACAAAAAGAAGCATCTAACTTATCTTGATGGAAAACAAATTAGGACAGTAGCATTTCTAAAACGGTTGCATTGATTCATATTAATAGAGACATTCTCTTAAAACAACATTCGTTGAAAATGTAATTTTATTTTAACAGTGGCATTGCTTCAATTTTCCAGCGGCATTCTTAGATTAACAACAGCAAAGTATTTGTATGGGACATGGGACATGGGACATGCCAGCACCATGTGCATCCCCACGTATAAATGGGTGATGCAAAGTATGTTTCCAAGCAGCATATCTGCGTTGGTCCCATATTTGTTCTCTTTGAACTTTTTTCCTATGTGAGGGCAGCAAATCAAGTGTAACATCCCAAATTTAAAATTTGGAATGTTATACACTAGATCATCATGCATATCATATTTTCTTGCATTTTGGTTGATCCTAGAAATTTCACGCAACTCAAGGACCTTCGGAGAGAGTTGGGGATTTTGTTATTTTCATATTTGAGAGTTTTCTCGAATTTCAAAAGAGGATCATTTGATTTATTTATTTCATCTTCAATTATTTTTCCTATATCAAAAATGAGAGAGGGAATAATATGACTTTCCCAAATTTAGGAAAAATGAAGATTTAATAAATAGATCAATTTTGGTTTGCCGAGTTTATTTGCATTTTTATTTGGATAGGGAAAAATGCGTGTTTTCAAAAATTGCATTTTAGGTCCGGAGAAAAGTTCATTTTGTTCGGCTCATTTTTAGGAGTCAGGGAAAATTTACTTTAGGTTTTTCGGAGTTCGTTTAGTTTCTTTTTCTTTTGTTTTCTACGCGCGAAAAACCAGTTAAAAAAAGGGAGCCTCCCGCCAGGCCAGCCGGGCCAAAGGCCCAGCCAGCCGGCCACCGCCCCAGCCTCCCTGCGCGCGTGCGCCAGGCGCAGGCCGCCGCCTCGCTTCGTCCTAGCCGAGTCCGGTTGGACTCTAGGCTAGCCCCCTTTCCTTGTTTCGTTTTCCTTTTCCTTCTCTTTTTCTTGCCCCTACCCCAAGTAAATCCCCCCCTCACCTATATAAATACCCAAACACCCCCCCCCTCCAAATCATCAAACCAAACCCCAAGCCCTCCACCGCACCCCACCCCGCGCCCTACACCGCGCCACACCACACCCGCGCCGCCGCCCTTGTGCCCTAGCGCCGCCGCCGCACCTTGCCCACGCCGCCGCCGCCCTACGCCACGCCACCGGAGCCTCTCGCCGGAGACCTCGCCGGAGGTTGCCCGCGTCTCTTTTCCTCGGATCGTTTTCTTCTAATTGTTCCGATTCTTTTCTTCTCCTCTGATTTGTTTTCTAGATCGGTTTTTCGTTTCGGTTTTCTTCTCCGAAACCCTAGATCGGATTCGTTTTCTTTTCCGATTTAGTTGCCTTTGGACCGTTCACCGGACCGTTCGTCCTAACGAACGTGATCACATGATTCTTCTAGGTTAACGAACGTCCGTTCATATAACCGTTCTTCTTTTTCTTCTCGTCGGATTTATTCCGCGATCGCGATCTCAGATCTGATCTTCATTCTAGTTTATCTTCTCGCTCGTTTATCGGAATCAGGTGATTCAAGCACCTGGAGTTTCGTTTCGAAACCGCCGTTCCGTCTAATCAAGTTGAACAAGTTTTTGCTACGGAAAAATTTGACCTAGTTTCAACTTGCTAGAACCGAGTTGTTTTCTTCCGCTGTTTGTTTTCCGTTTCTTTGTTCGGTTCGTTTTTTTTTCTTTGGAACCGGAGTTCTTAAGTTGAACTTTCTGGTTCGATCTCTTGTTCGTGTTTTACCTGTGCATTAGATGAGTACTTATTGTGTGCTTGTTGTTTGTCTGCGATAGATCACCCGGATTGCACCGCTTGTTATTTCGAAACCCTAGGACTCGCGGATCATCAGCAAGGCAAGTAACACTTTGATCATACCTTTTCTACAACCCATGTTTTATTGCATTAGATCAATCCTCTCACATTGCATGATTAGGATCTAATTAAATTGTGGGATGGGAAGTAGATGAGGTAGTACCTATCACCTGTATTATTATGAAACCTTTGGGAGTTACTTCTACGTTTGCTTATTATGCCATGCTATGCTAGTAGACGTGGATTGGGTGAGTGATATCCATGACAGATGTGAGTTGATAATTTTAATGGTTTATCTAAGGTGGCAACTTAAACACACATCTGGGTGGATTGAGGCACCTGATGTCTATCAGGACTTGCCTGTTTTTTTTGGACCGCCACCCAGGCTCAAAGGGATCATAAGATCTTTCATGCTAGAAACTTCCGTGTGCAGCCACAAGCCATTATGGGCTCTGGCATAGTTGACTAAGTTGTGCGAACTCTTACGGGGTGGACTAGCAGATGTAGGGGTTGTAGGTGGTACGGTCTACCCCCATGTAAGGTGCTAGCGCTTCTGAAAGACTATGTCTCGGTCATCCGTTTCTCAAACACCATGTAGTGCGAGAAACCAAACGGAGGCGATCGAGTCTTGTGGGGAAAAGTGCGCAAACCTCTGCAGAGTGTACAAACTAATCATGATTAGCCGTGTCCCCGGTTATGGACAACTTGAGTATCTAGTACTTGAATATCATGTGAATCTCAACATGTTACTTCTAATTAATGTTGTTGGGTTTTAATTGTTCACTTAATTGGGATTGAGAATGCTGTCAACCATTCTCGATGTTTCACAACCACCATGATAGTTAAATAAATTTATTCCTTTGCAGTAGGGAAAAACTGGCTTTACGCAAAACTGTAACCATAGAGCTTTCCACCAGCCATATATGCATATAGTATAGCTGTTTCATTCCATTACTCTCTATGTGTTACATTGCCAGCATATTCCATGTGCTGACCCGTTTTCGGGCTGCAACTTCTCATGTTGCAGACTTTTCAGACGACGAGTAAGGTGTTTTAGGTCGTGGTTCTATACTCAGTGATGCCGTTGGAGTTGATGGACCCATTTATCTTCCAAGTCTTCCGCTGTTATCGACACTAGATGGCCTTAAGCCATTTTATTGTAATAAGTTCTCTTTGAGACAACGATGTAATAAGTGTGTGATTGCCACTCTGCTATAAATCCTTCGATGTACTGTGTGGTGTCAGCATTACTGATCCAGGGATGACACCTGAGCACAGAGCGCTTGATCCATTCGGGTCGGGTCGCGACAGAGAATGGTATCAGAGCACACGCTGACTGTAGGACACGACCACTAAGTTAAAGCCATAGATCACCATTCTCTTCTCATTTTCTAACTCCTCATCTTTTCTACTCTTTTAGGATGACGCACGCGAAGATTAAGTACGCTCAACCGGATGAAGGCACACCATTTGGATTTCACCTGAAGGAAGTCACCAAGTACCTGAACATTGGATTACCAAGCTTCACGGGAACCTTCAACGCCACTCTGCCTGAAGAGGAGCGCTGGAAGATTCAAGCTCACGTTCCGGGAAGGACATTCGCGCCAATCACGAAGCCCATAGATAGTGTTTTCAATGCACCAACCTGGAGTCTGGGAAGGAGCATGGCAGCTCATATCACCATAGGACGCATTGGAGAAGTTTATCAAGAAGACCTCAAGGACACTATCTACCAGATTTGCGGACGCCGAGATGAACAATGGGAGTTAGTCAGCACCAAGAAGGATAGATCCATTGCATCTTTCATCCAGGAGTTAAACCAGCACATTCGACGCCACGAGAACCAGATGTGCAATGATATGATAGAGTTGAAGAATGCGAAGGCAAGGATCATCGAGCTAGAAGGAGAACTGAAGTCTACACGCAAGGACTACATGGACGAGATCGTAGCTCTAGCAAGACACAATGGCGATCTTAAGCAGGAGATTGAAGAACTCAAGAGGAAGTTAGCATCCCAGGAGGAAGACGAGTACGTCGCATGTCCGGACAACTACATCATCATCGACGACACCGATTCGGATCCAAGTGAACCCGACTTTGAAGACGAAGCTGGAGCAGATATCATGGAGTCTTCCACCGGTTCAAATTTCTAGATGACCACCAGATAGTAGTAGTATTCCCCCATGTAAACATTATAGTTCGAGCACTTTTGCGATAGTTAGACCGTTGTAAGCCCTTGTTTGATTGATTGAAGTGATTTTGTGTGCATTTGCTCATGTGCATTGGGGTAGTGTTTTCCCTTTTGACCTCCCTCTATTCTTAATTCTCGTCCCTTCTAAACCCTCAGATGCCTCCAAGACATGACAATGGATTCCCACCGGAACTCACTCAGTTGATCCAGCAGCAGAATTAATTGATGCAGATGTTAGTTCAGAACCAGCAGAACAACAACAACAACCCACCACCACCACCACCTGTTGACCACTTAGCCCGTTTCCTTAGGCTGAATCCGCCGGTGTTTTCCAGTAGCACCGAGCCGATAGTAGCAGACGATTGGCTCCGCAAGATAGGAAGGGAGTTGACCACTGCAGGATGCACGGATGGTGAGAAAGTGAAGTTTGCCGCTCACCAGCTTGACGGACCCGCGGCAGCATGGTGGGAGAATTTCACAGCCACTTACCCAGTTGACACTGTCACATGGGATCAGTTTCAGCAAGCTTTCCGCACTGCCCATGTTTCAGCAGGAGCTATGGCCATGAAGAAGCGTGAGTTTCGCAACTTACGCCAAGGAGGAAGGACAGTTGGCCAGTACGTTGACGACTTCAGCAAGTTAGCACGTTATGCCCCAGATGACGTTGCTACGGATGCAGCTAAGCAGGAGAAGTTTCTGGAAGGACTGAATGATGAACTAAGCATGCAGTTGATGGTAGCGAGTTTCAACAACTACCAGGAGTTGGTAGATCGTGCCATCATGATTGAAGGAAGCAACAGCAGATTGAGAACCGTAAGAGGAAGTATGGACAGGGGAAGTATAACTCTGGAGCCCAGCAGAAGCCCCGTTTTACCCCTAAACCGGGATTTCAGTTTCAGCACACCCATGGAGGAGGTAGCTCGCACAACCATAATGGCCACAAGAATGGTAATGGGAATGGAGGAAGCAACGGCCAGAACCGGACCACCCCATCAACCCCAACCAAGAGAGACCTGAGTCAAGTCACCTGTTTCAAGTGTTCCAAGACCGGACATTATGCCAATGAATGTCCTGAAGGCCAGAATGGAAATGGCAATGGAAGCTCTGGGAAGAAGCCGAACCCTTTCAATAGGGGACAGGTGAACCACATTAATGTGGAGGAGGTTGAAGATCAGCCCGATGCAGTAATCGGTAAGTTTTTGGTTAAGTCATTTACTGCACTCGTTCTTTTTGATACTGGTGCATCGCATTCATACATATCAAGGGGATTTGTGGATAAAGTATAACCTGCCAACCCAAGCCCTTAGGTCACCCATGTTAGTAAGCTCACCAGGAGCGGAGTATATGGCTAGACGATGGTGTGATCGGTTACCATTAAGGATTGGTAACTATGTGTTTCCCTCAGACCTAATAGTATTGGAATCTCAAGGATTGGATGTGATATTAGGCATGGATTGGTTATCGAAGTATGAAGGGAACATTGAATGTGCTAGTAAGTCAATTTTGCTTACCACACCAGAAGGAAGAAGGATCAAGTATGTATCCCGGCATGTGCCAAACAGGACACAAGTAAATTGCCTTAACAGGAGTTGTGCAGGAAGAAGTACCAGTGGTAAAGGATTTTCCTGATGTATTTCCTGAGGAATTACCAGGCATGCCACCGGATAGAGACATTGAGTTTTTGATTGAGTTATTGCCAGGTACAGGCCCAATATCGAAGCGACCGTACCGGATGCCAGCAAAGGATTTGGTGGAAATTAAGAATCAGATTAAGGAGTTATTGGATAAAGGTTACATTCGCCCAAGTTCTTCGCCTTGGGGATCACCCGTACTTCTAGTGGAAAAGAAGGATGGATCATTAAGGATGGTTGTAGATTATCGGGGATTGAATGAAGTAACCATCAAGAACAAGTACCCACTGCCAATGATCAACGATCTGTTTGATCGGTTGCAAGGAGCTAAAGTGTTTTCCAAGATCGATTTGCGATCAGGGTACCATCAGTTGAAGATTCGAGAGCAGGACATACCTAAGACAGCATTCACCACGAGATATGGACTGTATGAGTATACCGTTATGTCATTTGGATTGACTAACGCACCTGCCTATTTTATGAACCTGATGAACAAAGTGTTTATGGAGTTTTTGGATAAGTTCGTCGTAGTGTTCATTGATGACATCCTGGTTTATTCAAAGAATGAAGAGGAGCATAAGGAACATTTGCGTTTGGTTTTGGAGAAACTAAGGGAACATCAGTTATATGCCAAATTCAGCAAATGTGAGTTTTGGTTGAAGGAAGTTGGATTCCTCGGACACGTTATATCCGGAGAAGGTATAGCAGTTGACCCCACAAAGGTTGAGACCGTAACCGAATGGGAAGCACCAACAACAGTTGGAGAGATCCGGAGTTTTCTTGGACTCGCAGGATACTACCGGAGATTCATTGAGAACTTTTCAAAGATTGCAAAGCCTATGACTGAATTGTTGAAGAAGGATACTAAGTTCAAATGGACTGAGGAGTGTGAGGCTAGTTTCCAGGAGTTGAAGAAACGTTTGGTTACCTCACCAGTATTGATTTTGCCAGATCAGACCAAGGATTATGAGGTGTATTGCGACGCTTCACGTCGAGGACTTGGAGCAGTGCTTATGCAGGAAGGAAGAGTTGTTTCGTATGCTTCACGGCAACTGAAGCCTCATGAGTTGAATTATGCCACGCATGATTTGGAGTTAGCAGCCGTAGTGCATGCATTGAAGACGTGGAGACATTTCCTCATTGGAAATCATTGTGAGGTGTACACGGATCACAAGAGTTTGAAGTACATTTTCACGCAGAAGGAGTTGAACCTCAGACAAAGGAGATGGTTGGAGCTCATCAAGGATTATGACATGAGATTGCATTACCATCCCGGAAAAGCTAATGTAGTAGCTGACGCATTGAGCCGTAAGAGCCATGTCAATACCCTAATGACGGGGAAAATACCCAAGGAGTTAGCAGAAAACCTTCGTGAGCTATGTTTGGAAATAGTTCCGAGAGGCTATGTAGCAGCATTGGAGATTCAGTCAACATTGATGGATAAGATCAGAGAAGCTCAGAAATCTGACAAAGAGATTGCTGCTATAAAGGAGAAATTAGCAAAGGAAAAGCTAAGGGATTTCGTGAGGATGAGCACGATACCTTATGGTTTGAGGACCGTGTTTATGTGCCCAATGACCCGGAGATCAGGAAGTTGATTTTGCAAGAGGCACATGATTCACCGTATTCGATTCACCCAGGGAATACCAAGATGTATTTGGATTTGAAGGAAACATTCTGGTGGACCGGAATGAAGAAGGATATTGCAGCATATGTAGCAGTTTGTGACGTATGTCAGAGAGTAAAGGCAGAGCATCAGAAGCCAGCAGGATTGTTACAACCATTGCCGATACCCGAATGGAAGTGGGATAAGATAGGCATGGATTTTATCACAGGACTACCCAGGACAAAGCAGGCTATGACTCGATATGGGTAGTAGTTGATCGTTTGACAAAGGTAGCACATTTTATTCCAGTTAAGACCACTTACACCAGTGCTAAGTTGGCAAAGATATACATGACTAGGATCATTTGTTTGCATGGAGTTCCGAGGAGTATCGTATCAGATAGAGGAACCCAATTTACCTCAAAGTTTTGGAATCAGTTGCATGAAACTTTAGGAACCAGACTAGAGTTCAGCACAGCTTTTCATCCGCAGACAGATGGACAGACCGAGAGAGTCAATCAGATTTTGGAAGATATGCTGAGAGCTTGTGCACTAGATTATGGATCTAGTTGGGACGATAACTTGCCGTATGCGGAGTTTTCTTATAACAACAGTTACCAAACCAGTTTGAAGATGGCACCTTTCGAAGCTTTATACGGAAGGAGGTGCAGGACACCGTTGTCATGGGACGAAGTTGGAGACCGTCAATTCTTTGGACCAGATTTGATTAAGGAGTCTGAACGGAAAGTTAAGTTGATTCGCGATAGGCTCAAGGTAGCCCAGTCCAGGCAGAAGAGCTACGCAGATTCTAAACGCAAGGAGACAGTTTACGAAACCGGAGACAGAGTTTATCTCCGAGTATCCCCACTTCGAGGAGTTAAGCGCTTTGGAGTTAAGGGAAAGTTAGCACCGCGTTTCGTTGGACCGTATAAGATCTTGCAACGTATGGGAGAAGTCGCTTATAAGTTGGAATTACCAGAGGGACTGACAGGAGTTCATGATGTATTCCATGTGTTCTCAGCTGAAGAAATGTCATGCCGAGATGGCGGAGGTACCGCTAAGAGATACCGTGCCGCTTGAAGCGATTCAGTTGAAGGACGACTTAACATATGAGGAGAAGCCAGTCAAGATTCTCGATTATGCCAGTAGAGTTACTCGCAGCAAGGTTATCAAGTTTTGCAAAGTTCAGTGGAACCACCACTCAGAGGATGAAGCCACCTGGGAGAGAGAAGAAGATTTGCTCAAGGACCACCCTCACCTATTTTCTAGCCAACCCGAATCTCGAGGGCGAGATTCATCTTAAGGGGGGTAGGTTTGTAACATCCCAAATTTGCAATTTGGAATGTTATACACTAGATCATCATGCATATCATATTTTCTTGCATTTTGGTTGATCCTAGAAATTTCACGCAACTCAAGGACCTTCGGAGAGAGTTGGAGATTTCGTTATTTTCATATTTGAGAGTTTTCTCAAATTTGAAAAGAGGATCATTTGATTTATTTATTTCATCTTCAATTATTTTTCCGATATCAAAAATATGAGAGAGGGAATAATATGACTTTCCCAAATTTAGGAAAAATGAAGATTTAATAAATAGATCAATTTTGTTTGCCGGAGTTTGTTTGCTTTTTATTTGGATAGGGAAAAATGCGTGTTTTAAAAATTGCATTTTAGGTCCGTAGAAAAGTTCATTTTGTTCGGCTCATTTTTAGGAGTCGGGGAAAATTTACTTTAGGTTTTTCGGAGTTCGTTTAGTTTCTTTTTCTTTTGTTTTCTGCGTGCGAAAAACCAGTTAAAAAAAGGGAGCCTCCCGCTAGGCCAGCCGGGCCAAAGGCCCAGCCAGCCGGCCACCGCCCCAGCCTCCCTGCGCGTGCGCCAGGCGCAGGCCGCCGCCTCGCTTCGTCCTAGCCGAGTCTGGTTGGACTCTAGGCTAGCCCCCTTTCCTTGTTTCGTTTTCCTTTTCCTTCTCTTTTTCTTGCCCCCTACCCCAAGTAAATCCCCCCCTTACCTATATAAATACCCCAACCCCCCCCTCCAAATCATCAAACCAAACCCCAAGCCCTCCACCGCACCCCACCCCGCGCCCTACACCGCGCCACCCCACACCCGCGCCGCCGCCCTTGTGCCCTAGCGCCGCCGCCGCACCTTGCCCATGCCGCCGATGCCCTACGCCACGCCGCTGGAGCCTCTCGCCGGAGACCTCGCCGGAGGTTGCCCGCGTCTCTTTTCCTCGGATCATTTTCTTCTAATCGTTCTGATTCTTTTCTTCTCCTCTGATTCGTTTTCTAGATTGGTTTTTTGTTTCGGTTTTCTTCTCCGAAACCCTAGATCGGATTCGTTTTCTTTTCCAATTTAGTTGCCTTTGGACCATTCGCCGGACCATTCGTCCTAACGAACGTGATCACCGGATTCTTCTAGGTTAACGAACGTCCGTTCGTATAACCGTTCTTCTTTTTCTTCTCGTCGGATTTATTCCGTGATCGCGATCTCAGATCTGATCTTCGTTCTAGTTTATCTTCTCGCTTGTTTATCGGAATCAGGTGATTCAAGCGCCTGGAGTTTCGTTTCGAAACCGCTGTTCCGTCTAATCAACTTGAACAAGTTTTTCCTATGGAAAAATTTGACCTAGTTTCAACTTGCTTGAACCGAGTTGTTTTCTTCCGCCGTTTGTTTTCCGTTTCTTTGTTCGGTTCGTTTTTTTTTCTTTGCAACCGGAGTTCTTAAGTTGAACTTTCTGGTTCGATCTCTTGTTCGAGTTTTACCTGTGCATTAGATGAGTACTTATTGTGTGCTTGTTGTTTGTCTGCGATAGATCACCCGGATTGCGCCGCTTGTTATTTCGAAACCCTAGGACTCGCGGATCATCAGCAAGGCAAGTAACACTTTGATCATACCTTTTCTACAACCCATGTTTTATTGCATTAGATCAATCCCTCACACATTGCATGATTAGGATCTAATTAAATTGTGGGATGGGAAGTAGATGAGGTAGTACCTATCACCTGTATTATTATTATGAAACCTTTGGGAGTTACTTCTACGTTTGCTTTTTATGCCATGCTATGCTAGTAGACGTGGATTGGGTGAGTGATATCCATGACAGATGTGAGTTGATAATTTTAATGGTTTATCTAAGGTGGCAACTTAAACACACATCTGGGTGGATTGAGGCACCTGATGTCTATCAGGACTTGCCTGTTTTTTTTCGGACCGCCACCCAGGCTCAAAGGGATCATAAGATCTTTCATGCTAGAAACTTCCGTGTGCAGCCACAAGCCATTATGGGCTCTGGCATAGTTGACTAAGTTGTGCGAACTCTTACGGGGTGGACTAGCAGATGTAGGGGTTGTAGGTGGTACGGTCTACCCCACATGTAAGGTGCTAGCGCTTCTGAAAGACTGTGTCTCGGTCATCCGTCTTCTCAAACACCATGTAGTGCGAGAAACCAAACGGAGGCGATCGAGTCTTGTGGGGAAAAGTGCGCAAACCTCTGCAGAGTGTACAAACTAATCATGATTAGCCGTGTCCCCGGTTATGGACAACTTGAGTATCTAGTACTTGAATATCATGTGAATCTCAACATGTTACTTCTAATTAATGTTGTTGGGTTTTAATTGTTCACTTAATTGGGATCGGAATGCTGTCAACCATTCTCGATGTTTCACAACCACCATGATAGTTAAATAAATTTATTCCTTTGCAGTAGGGAAAAACTGGCTTTACGCAAAACTGTAACCATAGAGCTTTCCACCAGCCATATATGCATATAGTATAGCTGTTTCATTACATTACTCTCTATGTGTTACATTGCCAGCATATTCCATGTGCTCACCCATTTTCGGGCTGCAACTTCTCATGTTGCAGACTTTTCAGACGACGAGTAAGGTGCTTTTAGGTTGTGGTTCTATACTCAGTGATGCCGTTGGAGTTGATGGACCCTTTTATCTTCCGAGTCTTCCGCTATTATCGACACTAAATGGCCTTAAGCCATTTTTATTGTAATAAGTTCTCTTTGAGACAACGATGTAATAAGTGTGTGATTGCCACTCTGCTATAAATCCTTCGATGTACTGTGTGGTGTCAGCATTACTGATCCAGGGATGACACCTGAGCACAGAGCGCTTGATCCATTCAGGTCGGGTCGCGACATCTAGTCCTGAACAAACTACCCTACCCCAGTTTCTTTCCTTTTTCAACAAAGAGATCGGTTCCTTACAGATGTGTGTACTGGGTTACCCCCCTTTTCCCTTTTTGACCAACAAAGTAGTTGGATAGCCAGTCTATACTACTTTCCCTCCCTCCTTTCCTGATTGAACCACGTCCTAGATTCATGCTCCACCCCACCCCACCCTTCTTTCCTATTTGAATCAAGACCTAGATTCGACTACATATCGAAAAAGGTCCGCATGCAGCTAGAGCAATGACGCTTTCAAAGAAAGTTATACCTTAGGGTCGTCGGGATGTGGCTAGGCGTGCGGCGGGAGGCCGGATCACCGGATCTGCCCACACTACATCACCCATTTATAAGTGGAAGAAGGGGTCGGTGGCCCTCCTGCACAGGCGCTGGGTGAAAGAGAACAACGCAACCGGCAGTGGATTGCCTCCATTGCTGAAGGTGATAGAGTGAACGCTACACCTCCTCCCCTTCCCAGTGCGACGGGATCCGGATGGCTCCTTCACCAGCTGCAAGGGGGGAGAGAGAGACAGAGGCCAACGTAGTCTTGTTTAGATCTAGTGAAGAGGGTGAGAGACTGTGAATATAGTGCGGCGAGAGTGTGAAGAGTGCAAACCCTAGCGAACAAGCGCTGAGGCTCCAACTTACATAGTACTTATATATAGTACTCATGTATAATACTAATATATAGTGGAGTGGTTTTCATTTTCTCTCCATAACAATCGTTTTAAATTGTGTAAGTAAGAAATGAAACTCTTTATTTAACGTACCAATGAAGAAAACTACTTATGATCAACTAACGATCCACACGTCCTGGTAGCACTTCATGTCCTTCACGTGCAGTACACTACCCTCCATTAAGTGAACAACCACACACACGCCAAATTATCAGAAAGGTGTGAGAGTGTGTACAAATAAATAATTTTAGTTTCAATTATCGGAAAGGTTTGAGAGAATGTATAGTTTGCCCTCTCTCAATAATTAAGGTTTCTTGTGTTCGGCCTAAACTTGGTCAAACTTTACGAAGTTTGACTTCAGTCAAATCTAATATGCAGAGTAAATAAAAATGGAGGCGTACTACGTCCTCCGGGTTTTTAGTCCACACCATATTTTTAATCAAAGTCTGACCACATATTTAGTTAATAGCTGGACAAATAAAATTACAAGGGAGCTGAAAATAAAGTTGTGAGAAGGCTTAGAAATCGATACGAAACTTATTCTCTTAGTACCACCATTGATGCTTCTTTGAGGAAACATTTGGTTCATAGCCAATTGTGTGATAAAATTGCACCAACATGAAAGATGACTGCATCTCTAATGTAACCAAGGTGAACTGATGAAGGATATCATCTTTGTGGGTAAAATGAGCATTCATGGAAGACAACTTGTTTTTCGTTGAATATCGATCAGCTTCACCAGCCAATGCAACCATGAGACACAACCATGAGCATCAATAGGTCATCGTGGTGATGCATCATCCATTTGGTGTCAAGTTTGGGTGAGGCACCAATGAAGTTCGACAAATCCTCACTGTGGTCTATTTCTTCTCGGTAATCAAGCTCGGGGAAGGAAGAACCATGTGGTAGAGGACAGTGAGGCGGAACAACAATGGCCATCCAATTTTGTGCAGTTCACCACCGTTTGGCCAAAAGAACCCCCCCCCCCCCCACGCGCGCTACTCAAGCATGTGCTTGAAGCCGTATGTGGCAGCGGGGTGACAAGACGTGAGAGAGGAGGACGAAAGGACACGTACACATACGGTTAATAAAAAATTGTTTGCGGTTTAATTACCTACTATACCCCTTTCTTGGTTTATAAGTAGGATATAACTAATAAAATATGAATGCATGTCACCAAAGATTATATCGTTGGATTCGTATTTGAACATAGTTTTGAGTTATATAATTTTTGTAACATGCATTAACATTTTGTTGTTTAAATTTAAGGTTATATACTAGCAAGTGTTTGCCCACAACACACATGGCTTATTCCATCACAAACAACTCGGATGGATCAACTGTATGCCACTTATCGCACACGCAACTCTAATCTGATTCGTGCTTGATGTCTCTGACATCGCTTGCACAGTTCGTCTTATTTTCCACATATCACTATGCCGGCCTTTGCTCGCGTCCCTCGGCAAGCTCTGCTCGCCGTTAGGCACCATGGCGCGCTATGCACGCGTCCGTCGGTGCGCTCTGCTCACATCCGTCGGCGCGCTTGGCTTGTGGACAGCTTTTCCTTTCGTGTTCAACTGTTATATGCATACATATGGTTGCTCGCCCTTGAGGCGATCGTGGAGCGCTCTACTCGCATCCCTCCATGCACGCTCTTCCAGCGGTTAGGCCTACACACGATCACGTCGGGGGCCCCATACGCATGCGGTTATGCCGCGCGCATTGCCACGCGATGCAGTTACATGCAGCATGATGGAGTTACGCACTACAAATTAGAACTGGCATCAGGGCATGCCGATATTCCAGGTCGTCCGCCTTCCCCTTTAATTCCCGCGACCATTATAACCTTAGTCTCTTCAACCTTTCGATCGCGCCCCACAACACAACAAGCACACCCACGACGACACATAGAGAGGGGATGTCTAGTGGCACTCCAATGGAGTTCGGCGAGCATAAAGTGGAGACCCACACGAGGGAGACGGATCTCTCGGTGGTCTACACCATCGACCCGGCCGTGGTGGACGACTACATTGATGTGGAGCATCCTACGGACATCACCATGTCAAGAGACCATTTGGCAAGTGACACGTGCGACATCTACTTCACATACACAAAGGTGAAGCATCTCCTTTACACGTGCTCACTTGACCCTCTCGAGGATGGTATACTACTTGACACTCCCTCCGTGTGCATACATAGGTATTGTCGGAACATCACGGATGTCGAGGAGGAGTGCGACTGCAAGTGTACGTCTACACCATCCGTGAGGGAAGCGTGGAAGATAAGATGGAAGAAAGGAGAAGAAGACAGAGCGGCTGCTGAGCTAGAGCCAGACATCCAGACGCCGAGCCGGATCATCCGGGCTCAGCCGGATCATCCGGGGCGACCCCCGGATCATCCGGGTAATCCATACACCACGACGGCCGAACCTTGCAGAATCCATTTGGTGAAGCCGGATCATCCGGACGAGGACCCGGATCATCCGGATGACGCCTGGATCATCCGGACCCCCATCCGGATTATCCGGCCTTGCCTGCGTGCATGCCTCCGGGCCGAGGCCCATGTACCTGCTTCGCCCCCTCACCTACCCCTTCACCCACTACACTATAAATAGATCTCCTCCACCTCCTTTCTAGGGTTAGCGTTGTGATAGCTCATTTGAGAGATAGAGCTACGCTCATCCATATCGGATCTACTCCACGAGAGAGACCGCGGCCTCTACGGAGAAGATCCCTTTGGATTCAAGCCCCCTTTCTAAGGGAAGATCCCCTGTGGATTCAAGACCTCCTCACCAAGAAGACCGGTTACCTCTTGTATCGTCCGTTGTTGACTTTGGATCTTGTATCTCACCTTTGTGTTCATCGATCTAGTGCATGTGTGATCTATTCTTGTTGGTTGAGTGATTCTCTTGTGTTTCCTCTTGTGTTTTCCCCTCGTGTTCTTCGTTTTCTTGGACGGGATCCGCTCCTTTCATGAAAGATCAGGCCGTTAGGGTTCTACCCTACATCATTTTGGTATCATGAGCCAAGTTGATCACGATTTCGGAGCCTCCCCCACCGTTTTCTAGCCTTATTTTGCTTGATTTCGTCCTAAATTCAAAAATCCCCACCAAAAATAGCCCCAATTTTTTTTGTGATTTGTTGGTTCTGATGATGTTTTGTTGATTTTGATCCATGGATTTGCTTGGTTTCGAGTGGATCTAGCATCTCCCCAAGTTTCCCCACCTTCCATCCATGAAATCTCATCAATTTTGATGCCGAAATCATCCAATTTCCGCCCAAAAATTCGTCCCCGAGAGAAAATTATGAGCAGTTTGACATGTCCGGATCATCCGGAAGTGCTCTCGGATCATCCGGATCCACCCGGATCAGCTGGACCATCTCCCGGATGTCCGGACGCCCCACACGACAGAAATCCGGTTGACGAACCCGGATCATCCGGACCTACTCCCGGATGTCCGGGTAACCCTGACACTGACTCGGCTGAATTTTTGTTTTGGCCATATCTAATTCATCCGAACTCTGTTTTTGACGTTCTTTAGCTCGTTTTGAAGCTCTTGTCATCCCCATTCACACAAAAATACCACCAGCATCATTTGACTCCATCAAATTTTCTGAAATTTGGCATGTTTGCCTAGGCCCTCCACCATATCATCCGCATTACCACCACCAACTTCCGCAACCTAACACATTTCGATCCCCATTGTATATGTGGTTGTTTGAGTTGTCACTTGAGTCTCCTAAGGTGTTTCGGCTACTTAGGGACGGTTGCTCCTTCATCGACCACCACCACCACTTCCGCATAACCTTGCCCACAATACACTTCCGCCACCCCAACATAACCCAATTTTGTTTGTGTTGTGAGTTGTGTCTCCTAAGGTGTTTCGACTACTTAGGGACCGTGCTTTCAACTCCGACATCGTGTATAGTCCACCACCATAACCTCAACTGTCGTATTGCCTAGTGCAACACCACCGCTTTCCGCTACCACCATTTGACTTTTGTCCTTGAGATTTTCAGTTGTGGTTTTTCCGTTTCCTGAGGTGTTTCGGCTACTTAGGGACGAGTCTCCATCATCTTGCTATCTCCATCAAGATCGCCGCCACTCATCATCATCGCGGACGGTAACCTCCATATCATCTTGGTATCGTGGTACCCCACCATTGTACATTCCCCTTGCCATTGCATTGATAACCCCTAGCCCATTTTGCGTCACTTGCCTATCGAGACTAGCCATTTGAGTATTGCCGGCAACCTTACTTGTGCACATTAGTGATCTACACCATACATTGCATACATACCATATCATATCGGTATCATCCCTTGTGCCTCAAGATTGTTCCCACATATACACAATTGCTATCTTGGTTTGTGCATTTCTCAAAGTGGCCATACAAAAAAAGAATAAGCTTTTAAGCAAAAGAGGAAGGGCAAAGAGCTTGTAAGCAATAGCCATAGCATCTTACCACATTGCATAAGATTGTCATATCCGATCATCTTAGATCATACCACCGGAACATCATACATATATAGCATACTTGGGATAGAAAGTCGATACATTTTGCATCTTATAGGTTGTGCACAAGTGTCGTATCCGCCTATATAGCAATCGTGCTAGCGTCTATCTTGAGTTGTGCAACACGAGCGTTTTCCGTGGATTCCACATTTTGTGCTCATCCTTGGTTGCACGACCCCATTTTATCTATCCGTGTGTGTGTTTCCGTGTGCCACATATTGCTATTGGTCTATTTGTTTCACTTGCGAATTTGTGAATCTTTTTCAACATTATTGACTCTTGCTAACATTTTACATCAAATTTGTGTGCCACTATCCTCACCGAGCTCCACCATAAGCCTTATTTGTGTAGGTGTGAGAAACAGACAAGAATTGGTACCAATTGTGCTATTTCCTTGTCCACATTGGAGTGATCATTGATCCACTTTCAACTTCGGTCAAGGTACATTTGGTATTCGTTCTTCTCTTTCTCCCACTCATATTTGCTCGAGTCTTGTGATGGATAGGGAAGGCATTTCATCTTCGGTCTACAACAACAGCGACGAGTTCGATGCCACAAACAACTCCACCGACACCAAGATGCAAGCTCAAATGGAGGAGATCAAGGCCCTCATCAAGTCCTACAAGCGGTCTTCCTCATCTTAGAGAAGACGCTCAAGAGCACATGCCTCCGAGCTACCATCTCCGGCAAGATCACATCAGCATCGACACCATCACCAACAAGGACGTGAAGGTCACGAGCTCAACACCAACAACCGCTCAACGACTTCACCATCTCCCTTGGCATCTTCGCCAAGCGACTTCAAGGCATCTTCGCCTATGGACATACGACATCTTCGCCCACAAGCACCTCAAGAGAAGCTCCCCAAGCTCAAGTCTGCGACTTCCATGAGCTACTACGACCTCGACACCGACCACAAGATTCCTTTCTATGGTACTCAAGAACCCGAGGAGTATCTCGAGTGGGAGCGCCTAATGGACGACTACCTCAAGCTACATCAAGTTCCTCCTGAAGATCAAGTGAAGTGCGCCACAAGGAACTTCCACGACTACGCGTCCACATGGTGGCTTCACGCACCTTCAGAGACTTACGACATGAGTTGTTCCAAGACGAAAAGAGCTTTGCGGCAAGAGTTTGTGCCTCCAACCTACACGGAACAACTTCTATGCCAATTGGAGAACACCACCCAAGGATCCTAGTCCATCGACGCATACTTCAAGGAGATGAAGATTGTCTTGCGATGAGCCGGCGTGGATGACCCCATTTCGATGAAGTTCCACTTCGTGATGGGATTGCACAACGACATCTCCAAGATGATCTTCCTTGAGAACTACAAGTCCCTCGACGACAACTACATTGGTGCTCTCAAGGCGGAACATGAACTAATGAAGGCCAAAGCTTCTCCACCCCAAGATCACTTCGTGACGACCAAGCTCCATGAGAACGAGCATGAGGCTAGTACCACCATGATGTCCAAGCCCGACGATCTCCAAGACGATGCTCCCAAGTTCGACTTCACCGCCATCCCTCTTTGTGGCATTGACGATGCCGAGTCTACTTCGACACTTTTTCAAGATGGTGCGGCGACAAGTACGAGTACGGAGAACCTCAAGGACCAAGCTTTGGAGGTGAGCGACAAGGTGGCAAGCAAGGATGATGCTTCCATCTTAGGAGGCGAGAGTGATGATGTGCCATCTTCGGCCTTCATCCACGGCGACAACAACGAGATGGTTGAGCATGGGATTTTCCCTTCGACCACGGTGACGTATGATGACTTGAGTGACTTTTGCCACCATATTGAGAGTGAGAGTGACTACACCACTAGCCCGATACATGATGTGTTACCCCAATTCCCATGTGAGGAGAGCCACAACCTCCACCACTTGAGTAAGATGAGTGACTCCACCATACGTGAGATTGAGTGCACCTATTTTGAGGGAGTGAGTGAACCACCACATAGAGAGAGTGAGATAGTTGATAGGTCATGTGAGGCCACTTTCAACACTAACAACTTGACCTCTACCTCTATTGTGTCTTCTCATTAGGTGCTAGATCCCTTATATGATGACGCGCCGATTCTCGACGACTTCGTCCTACCTTTGAACAAGACGATGGCCATGGTGGAATATGATGCACCCCCCACATGGTTCCATCACAATGATGATCTTGACCACCATTCGGTCTTACCCACCTCACCTACACCACGTGAGTGGAATGACAAAGGTAACATAGGTGAAGGTGATGCTCTTGTCCCACTAGTGGACTATCATGACATTGATTGCTTGCATGATGTTGATCAACCTATTTCCATGCTTCCTGCTAGTGTGACTTTCCCATGCGATGATTTACCCATTTATGATGAGTATGATGATTGCCATGTGGAGTCTATTAGTTGTGATGCCATGTTACATAGGATTTCTTGTGCTAATTCTCTCGGTCACATCATGTTTGCCAATCCGCTTGACTTGTCATATGCTATGCATGAGATCGACCACATGTCATATTTGCAATCTCTTCATAGTGACTATGCATATGCCATTAAGATTAACCCAATTTGCACTTATGGCATAGATGACAAGCCCATGGTTATTGGCATTTGTTTTTCTTGCGATGATATTGACATGCTACCTTTGCATCATTTATCTCATATGCCATGCCATAACCACCTAGCTTCGGATATGCATTGTTTTGGATGTTGTCCATTTTCTCCATATGATGTTTCCAAATATTGCTCATGAGGAGACCCCCATAGTTTCCTCATACATTTTAGGAGATTTTGATTCATCCCATTCATTGCATGATCCCAATACTTGTGTGCACCATATGCTTCCCATGAATAAACATGCTATTGATGTGCCATATAATTGTATGCTCAATTTTCATCCCCATAGTGTTGTACATAACAACTATTCTTTCATGATGGATAACATGTTCCTATACCATGCATCAAATTTCTTTGAGCGATGCTTATCTTGTGCTAACTCACACGTGCACATACACATCATGATGGATGATGTGTACATTTACCACACACACAATTTCTTTCGCTTGTGTATTTGTTGTCTAGGTACCCATGCTTACTTGTCAACCTCACAATACCATGAGTTGACAAAACGAGCTCTAGAGAGCAACGATGCCTTGGGATACCATGGATTGTCCTTCCCACCACTCTCTTCACGCGAAGTCTTCGCGCATTTATTATACATGTCCCTCACATGGTTATGGATTATTGTCCACTACATATTATATGCCCATCTTGCCATGTTCACTTTGCATGATATGCTCATTCCTATGCCTTTGACATGCATTTGTGACCCATGCTTTGCACTACACATGGTGATTGATTCTCATACTTGTATGTATATTTGCAAGCTTGGTGGAGATATTGCTTGTTATTGCCATGTTTGCTTTGTGCCCCATGCCTATGATGATACTATGATCTCGCTTTGTGTTTGTACTTGCGATATGTCATGTGCATTGCCTATGCCTATTATTTGCTCACATGACATGATTGCCATGATTTACTCTAGTATGTTGCATCTTCGCACTACTAGCTTGCACAACTTGATTACTATGATTGCTTATGTTGCATCTCCGATGACTCAAACTCGCTCGCTTCATGCAGTTGATGACAACCATCTACATGCTTTGCACATGATTGTTACTGCTGCTTGTCATATATCTCCATATGTTGCCTCTCTCATGCTAGATGATTTGCCATGGATTGAGTGCAACGATGCATTTCGCCTTGCTCATGAGATTGCCCCCATAGCATTCTCACATCTATTTGGAGATTTTGACATATTCCTTGTGAAGCATGCTTGTCTTACCTCTTCGCACCATATACCTAGTGCCATGAATATTGCCATTGTTGCATCATATTCTTCACGCACTTGTGCTTCTAATGGTTATGTGCAAAGAGAAGAGAACCATCATGATGGATGATGTGTTTATCTACCATGCACATACGTTCTTTCTTTTGTTGTGTGCATGTGTAGGGTACTTGGACTTCGTGTCCACTTCCACGTCACATGAGTTGACCATCCGAGCTCTTGAGAGCGAACCACCTCCTACCACGACGTTTCTACATCGCACTTGCATGTACTTCGGCATTGTGAAGGACGCACAAGGACATGCTTTCAAGGTGATATCCTTCTCTTTTGAGAACCCCCAAACCATGAGACTTGGACCACTTGATTGCGCACATGTTAAAGATCTTGCTTCGACTTGCTATTTCCACATTCCCATGCCTCATGATATATATGCCTTGTGTGTTGCATCCAATTCTTGGATTACTTGCTCCTATCATATGTTTGGTTGCAACAATGTCACTTCTTCACATATGCCATGTCCCATTGCTTGTCAAGTGATTGACTTGATTGACTCACACATGATGAAAAATTGCTCTTTCTATTGTGTTGAGTGCCATACCATCTTCACTACACCCTATGCACGTTATGCTTGGATTGTCTTGCACTTGACTCTTGTGTTTAGACACTTCATTTTATTTGGTGTGGTGAATGCTTCCTTTGCCTACCATAGACCATTTGTCGAGTGCTATATGCATGATTGCTATGACCATGAGGTAGATGCTTATTCTCTTCTCACACACATTTGCATCGCTACCTCACATTTACATGCTTGTTTCCATGATGACTTTCATTATGTTCAATTTATGTGCTTACATGCCATGTCACAATCCGTTGTCACACCATATGCTATGCTTGATGATGACACTTGTTGGGTGAATCACCTCTTGAATGCTTGGTTTTGCACTAACACTAACCACATTTGTTTTCCCAAGTGTTTGTTGTTCTTGCTCCTTTTGAAGGAATCACTAGATGGTGCGACATTGGAGAGTGCCCATTTAGAGCTTCAAGATGACAAGTACTTGGTGAGCGTCCACTCCTACACGGCGACGACATCTCTTTCCCATGGTGATTTGGATTTCGATCCGAGGTCGGATCTTTCCCAAGGGGGAGGGGCTGATGTGGAGCATCCTACAGACATCACCATGTCAAGAGACCATTTGTCAAGTGACACGTGCGACATCTACTTCACATACACAAAGGTGAAGCATCTCCTTTACACGTGCTCACTTGACCCTCTCGAGGATGGTATACTACTTGACACTCCCTCCGTGTGCATACATAGGTATTGTCAGAACATCACGAATGTCGAGGAGGAGTGCGACTACAAGTGTACATCTACACCATCCGCGAGGGAAGCGTGGAAGAGAAGATGGAAGAAAGGAGAAGAAGACAGAGCGGCTGCTGAGCTGGAGCCAGACATCCGGATGCCGAGCCGAATCATCCGGGCTCAGCCGGATCATCCGGGTAATCCATACACCACGACGGCCAAACCTTGTAGAATCCACTCGGTGAAGCTGGATCATCCGGACGAGGACCCGGATCATCTGGACGACGCCTGGATCATCCGAACCCCCATCCGGATCATCCAGCCTTGCCTGCGTGCATGCCTCCGGGTTGAGCCCATGTACCTGTTTCGCCCCCTCACGTACCCCTTCGCCTACTAGACTATAAATAGACCTCCTCCACCTCCTTTCTAGGGTTAGCATTGTGATAGCTCATTTGAGAGATAGAGCTACGCTCATCCATATCGGATCTACTCCACGAGAGAGACCGCGGCCTCTACGGAGAAGATCCCTTTGGATTCAAGCCCCCTTTCTAAGGGAAGATCCCCCGTGGATTCAAGACCTCCTCACGGAGAAGACTAGTTACCTCTTGTGTCGTCCGTTGTTGACTTTGGATCTTGTATCTCACCTTTGTGTTCATCATTCTAGCGCATGTGTGATCTATTCTTGTTGGTTGAGTGATTCTCTCGTGTTTCCTCTTGTGTTTTCCCTTGTTTTCCCCTCGTGTTCTTCGCGTTCTTGGACGTGATCCGCTCCTTCCGTGAAAGATCGGGCCGTTAGGGTTCTACCCTACATCATACATCAACACCGTCGAGCAGTTGCTTGCTCGAGACAAGTACAAGGTGGTCGACATCGACCTCTAGTACTCTGCCGGTTGTCCCAACATACATCATAAGGTTGCCGTCGCCCAATTGTCCATGCACCATCATTTCCTCATCTACCACTACTGCATGGCCACAGATCTTTCCGACCGTTTCACCAGGTTTGTCAACAACACCGAGTACAAGTTCTCTATGGTGGAAACCACCGACGATGTAAAAGCGCTCAGGGTTACGGGCTTGGCCTGCGAGAACCTTGTCGAAATCCGTGAGCACTAAAAGGTCTGGGGCAACACGAAGAAGGACTCCCTGGTTGTACTCAGCTCAACCCATACTACGAAAAGATGAAGCAGGATTCCAACAGAACACGTCCCTTATCCTAGTACGGGGCTTAGATGCAGCAACTGGATGAACCTCACCTCAGGTTCACGGCCAAGAGCATGTACACATGCTACGAGATGCACAGGCGGATCGTTGACATGAGGAAGTGCCTCGTTACCCAAATCGATGAGGCCGGATCGAGCCACAAGCAGAGCAAGCATCAGAAGAAGTAGATGATGATCATATGATAGTTTATCCTAGTTAGTCATGCATGTAATATATAGTTTACTTTTGTGTGTGGAAATGTCATGTGTGTAGTAGCCACCTATGTAATTATGCATGTAATAGTTTACTTTGGTGTCTAAATGCCATGGTTGTAGTAGCCACATATGTAATTGGATGTTTAATTTGGTTATGCAACCATGTCCTTATAAGTGTGTATATATATAAATTTTTGTTCTGTATGCAATCCCATCGCACAAAACACACGTCTTATTAGCAACAATCGTCTGTGTTATTATCGGTCTTCTCACACATTACTAATTACAGACATGTTTGCCGCGTATCACACACATCTTGTTATATTGAACTGTTTCTGTTCTCTTGTCTCAACACAAACAGTTCATCCGAGTGAACTGCATGCCATATATCGCACACACCTTGATCTGGCTGACTGTTTCTTTTGTGGTGGCTAATCACAAACAGTTCATCCGAGTGAACCGTATGTTGTATATCACACACACCTTCATCTGGTTGCTCGTTTCTTTTGTTCCTCCTCACCGCAAACAGTTAGTTGAACTGAACCATATGCCTTGCATCGCACACACAACTAAAATCTGATCCGTGTTTGATGCATCCGTCATCGCAAATGTTTTGCACATTTTTTGACGGTTTTTTACACCACCTTTTCCAATTATTGCATCGCACACAGTTTTGTTGAAGGGTCTCTAATCGTAGTTTCACGTTAGCAGCATCCCGCAGTAGTGACAGATCAAGGATTAAAAGATCCTAATACGACCCAATGGGAACGTGGGCCGATAAGTCGCACAACCATGTTAGTAGAAGTTTTGTAATGACTAGACTCCACTTCGGCCAAGGAGTTGGAAAGGGGGCTACCTACAAGCAGTCGGCTCTGATACCAACTTGCGACTCCCCCGATTCAATCGTACACTAATCATACATGCAAATGTGTACGATCAAGATTATTGTTGTTCCACTAAAAATGAGGAAGACAAGCCTGGGTATGGAGATATGGATAGCTGTTTGCAAAAATATAAAAAAAGGGACATAGTGTTGTTACTTTTTTTTGGCAGTGGTACAAGATTAACCGAGACATCTCAATTGTCAATAAGAATTAATAAAAGTACACCAACAAACAGAAGCATCATGATTATCTTGATGGGAACTAAACCAGGATACCCGAGAAAAAAAGCGGGCATAAGCATTTATCGACGCATCTGGATTGACATCAGCATTACTTAAAAGGGATATTACATTAACATGGACATTGCTTCATTTAACCTGTGATAGTATTAGATTAATAGCAGCAATAGGAGCATATGGACAATGACCACACAACCACCATGTACTTTTTGTCGAAAAAACATGTATACCTCCACCAAAGCATAAACCAGGACAACTTTTCGAGTGGCCTTTCCTCTATAATAGTAAAAAATAGGTGATTTGGATTAGCCGACGTACCCTAGCTCCTGTACATGGGGAGCTGAGGAGTAGTGGCATAGAAGAAAACCCACATGCAGCGACCTGGGGAGCTGGACCAGTACAATGAAGCATGAAATCCAAAAGAAGTTATACCTTAGGTGGGCGAGATGTCGCTTAGGAGGGCGGGCAGGATCTGCCCACACGACGGCAATGAACAAGGGCGTGGAGGACCTGCGTCCATGCCAGCACCGGCTAAGAGAGGACAGTGCGCATCGACTTCCTCCATCACCGATGGCGACAATGTCAATGCTGCACCTCCTGCAACGGACGGGATTCGGCCGGATCTGTGACCATCGGTGAGGAGAGAGATAGAGTGGACACTATCATCTTGTTTAGATATGGAAAGGGTGAGAGAGCGAGACGCGAGAAACCCTATCAAACTAGAGGCTATATATACAATGGAGTAAAAAAACTCTCCACAGCAGTGGTTTTAAACAAAATACGCGTGTTCCCGGAAAAAAGAAATGAAAACTAGCGGACAAATCTTTTATTAACGTACCAAGAAAGAAAACTCAATCAAAAATACGCCCCCGCTTCCAGGTCGCAGTTTGTATCACTCATGTGTGGTCCTTGACCCTCCATTATTAAGTGAACAAATTAAAGGGTCAAATTATTACATATGTAAGCTACCTCTTCGTTTACAAATGCGCTCCATCTTGTACTCATGGGTATCTCAGAGGCAGAGTGAGTGTGCGTACATTTCTTTTTGTACGTCGTACTCCATTTATCTTACTTCATATTTTATCCCACTCCGATGATATTCCTATCCTAGGAACAAAATGAGGCGGTACTAAGTTTGTGTGTGTAGGGAGAATGAGACATGACATCGATGGTGTGTATGAGTAGTCGCGAGAGTTGTCGCGCACACACACATAGACATAGACATGCATATATTTGTCCAACTGGCACATTATTTACGTTATTAATTATATATGCAGCAATATTTACATACATCATCTCTTGTTTGCGGACATCCGGACTGCTGCCACGGTAGCTCCTGACCGCCCTGGCCAACTGAACCCTCTTCATCACCCCCGCGTGCTTCCCACACGAAACAGTTAGTGCCGCACTCATGCCTGGCCAGAGCGGGCGCAACCTCTCACTGGCGCCGGCATTGAAGCAGTGCGCGGGCCAAGAGAGTGTCGCCTGCCCTGCTTCCCGATGCACGTGACTGCTCCGCATTCAAAGGTCGCCATGGCCGGCCACAACATGCATGTAAAAATTTCTTGGGACTCCGTGCTATAGCTAGCTGTCCTCCCCCTCCTCGTCAATCTCTTCCAGTAGTGCTAGTACTCCATGGCGCGATCTGTCAACAAGCAAGCGAGAAAGTTATCGTATACTCGGTTTGCGGTGAGTCGCATGCCGAGCGACCATGTGGGGTGGAGCCATGGAGGAGGGTGAGACACAAAAGCGACCTTTGCTCGATGTAATTTAAACATTGGTTTTGCTCGATGGCGCGATAGAACAAAACGAAACGTTGGTTTCCAAAAGAATATTGTAGTGCATGAGAGAGATAGAGTGATGGTTTGCTTCTTCCGTCCAATAACTATACCGAGTCTATGTGGTGGTGAGCCCGTTCCCGCGCCACCGTGCAGATTCCCACGCAAGCTTCCCACCCGACTCGATGAAATCCCCCAAAATCCCAATGCTTGCCAGCCTACTATATAAACCTCTTTTTAGGAAAGCCTCAAATCTGTGGAAAATAGCATACAGCCCATCTGCCATTATTTCTAATAATTTACAGCCCATTTGCTAATTCTTAAGGTTTTTTTGGAGCCCATATTCTTTTTGTTAGCTTTACATCCCATATTGTGGCCATGGTTAAAAAATTATACGAAATTTTACATATTTCGGTGCCGTCCGAACTGTTTTTAATCCTGAAATTTCGAGTCACATTCAAACTGATTTTAAAAATGAATGTATATCAATATAAAATCCAACAAATTTTCCACACATAAAAATCAATGCAATTTAAAATCTCGAAATGAAAAAAAAGAAATTTGAAACTAATTGCTGGTTTGATGTGTTTTAAAAACATACATCCCATTTCTCATTACTGATAGGCCATTTTCTCGGCCAGCCGAATGAAGCTCTCCTCGTCTTGAAAGATTTGCAGCCCAACAGGCCTGACAAAGCGACTTACTTGGCAAATCACAAAAACACTGGGCTAGCCATTTTCAGAAAGAAAAAAAACTACTGGGCTGGTCTATGGTAAACATAAAAGAGAAGACTGTCTAGACAGGCCAGAGTGCCCCCCACAGCCCAGTTGACACCCTGCTTCCATCTCAAAAACAAATTAGATAAATGCCACTCCAATTATGGCGATTCATAAAAATGCCAGTGCAATTTCCAAACTTTGAAAAATGCCACTGCAATTTTTGCAAACTTTGGGAAATGCCACTGCAATTTGCAAACTTTGAAAAACGCCACTCCACACTTCGAAAAATGCCACTTGAAATGGCATGAAATGGCATTTTTAAAAGTTTGGAAATTGCAGTTTCATTTCTCAAAAACACCAGATTTGGAGTGGCATTTATCAAATTAACCCAAAACAAAAATAAGTGGGCGAGCTGCTGGGTCCCTGGTGTCAGCCGCTCGTTGTGCAATTCTCTCGTTTGTTGACTACGTTGACAATAGCATGGGACCCAGATGTCAGAAATCCATTAGGAGGAGCCATTTTTTATTGGCTTGAAATAAGGAGGCACTTGCTTGCGTACTGCCATGACCTTGGCGGGTCCCTGTTGTCATCCTCTCCATGTACAATCATCTCCTGCTTGTGTACGCGTCAACTTGGTAGGCCCACAAGTCAGCCTCTAAACCCGTGGAGGACAAATACAACCCATTTAAAAAAATAACATCCCATTCCATACGTTCATACGGAAAGTTCAACATTCAGAGCAAAGTAACAGGTCTGATCCACATATAGAGTACTCAACTTCCACGTTGACAACCATCATAGCCAAGTTAACTATCTACTCTCACTAATACTCTAGTAGCGTACAAGTACTAACTTACTCTTAGCTAACTAGACCATGCCGGCTGCCATCTGCGGTACACGCTAAACGCTGGCACTGGCGTCCTCCGCCTCGCCTCGGACTTGCCAGAGGTGCAATAGGGCGTGTTGCTCACGCGCGTTGGCCCTTTCCATGCCGGCGTGGTCCACCGAAGCTTCGGCTTCTAAGCGGGAAACCCACTTGACGAGTTGGTAGTAAAAATCGGCATCGCGAACGCGTGTGTGCCCGACAGCCTACAGGGCTATTTGCCGGGCGCCAGCCTCCACGTAGTCGGCCGAGTTGTGGGCGCTCTGCTCGCGACTCAGAGCGTCGGTGCGCTGCTGCTCCATGTCCCGCTAGCGGCGCGAATGGACAATACATTGCTCCGCCGCCAGGCGGTCGTTCTCGAACAACTCCTCATAGTCCGCATTGCCATCTAAAGACTGATAGAATGCCTCCTCCCTCCATCTGCCTTCCGGTGAAAACCGAACACTAGTTCTGGCGATGACCGCCTCCGGTGTCGCCTATCGCGGACGGGTGGGGGCATGGCGGACGTGGCGAGAGCGAGGATAAGTGGCGAGCGACGTCGGGCCGGTGGGGGCTTATGAGGATAGGGTGAGTTGGGTGATGGTGCCACCGGAGAAGCCCGGGAAACAGTAATTATAGGCGGAAGGTAGGTGAACTTGCATGTCGCGGGAAATGCGATGGTCATCGCGGTCGGAATTCAATGCATAAGCAGGCATGGCTTAGCGCGCTAGCTTTCTGTGGAAAACTAGAAAAACTAAAATTATGACTGTGCCGTCCCGTCTCATCAGTGGTGCATCCCGTCCGTGTTGGGTCGCACGCCGGCAGGACGGTCAAATGAGTGCACTCGAATCATCCAGATGAGGTACTCCCTCCTTGTCAAAAATGATTCCACCACTCATCATCTACCTTGGTTGGTTAGATTTTTGAATTAAGCCCTGCAAATCGTAAAGGAGGTAGTACGTGCGTGATCCGCTATTTATTCGTGTAGGATCGAGTAGGTCGTTTTTTGAATTGAGCCCTGCAAACCGGAAAGGAGGTAGTACGTGCGTGATCCGCTATTTATCCGTGTAGGATAGAGTAGGTCGGATAGTGTATGTGTAGGATCGAGTAGGTCGGATGGTGCATGTGTACGATCGCATTAGCTGATGAACGTTCGCTGGGAGATAAGGCATTTGTGAACATTTTTACTAGAAGTTTCTTCAGATTCGCATGGCATTTTCTTCAGAGCAGCTAGTCAGTTTCTTCAGAGGTAGGCATTTTCATTCAAAAAACTACCACTTCGGATCTTGCGTCGAAACTAAAACTGTCAGGAGCGCATTAGTAGGCTAGCTAGTGATCGATCAGTAACTTATGAACACTGAGCGAACAGAAATAAGGAACTGTTAGTAACTTGTAAACACTGAGAACCCAGAAATAAGGATCATGTTGTGCACAGCAGTAAGAGCCGATCCATTCAAAATGTTCACACGAGACTCACGGGCCTGACATTGTAATATGTTCACATTAGTAGCCCAAATTCAAAACCAACTAGTACGATTCCCATACATAAGATCAACATGTTAATGCATCTCAATGATTCACATATCATATATAAATATGTAGCTCCAAAAGCAAAGATCTAGAAAGAACATATGTTCTTCCTACTAACATGGATGCTTCTCTTGGCCAGCATTCAGTACAGACTGAAAGACAAATTTGTTTGTGAAGTCTACAATTCCTCTTGCAAACATAAGTGGTTTCACCAACAGCTGGAACCATGAGAATGAACCACACATGATGGAGGAACATCCACTGCAATATGATTTGGTCTTCTCTCGATCACACGGCGAGACTATTTTCGGAATACAAACTTTAACTTAGGAAAAATGATGCCCATTGTATAATAACACCAAAGTAATGAAGCACCTAGTGTTGGCCAATAAATAGTACAGTACTACTTTTCTGCAGTCCATGAAGTGATTATCCAATCTTTCTGTGTCTATTTACAAATGGCACTGCATGCAGTGACTATACTATTCTCTTGTGCAGTTCAACCAAAATTGCGGTCACTTTTTGTGTTTGCCAAATAGCAACGGGCAGACATCTCTGTTTGCACAAATATCAAGCAGCTAGTAAACATATACCCACCTTGTATTTTTTTGTTTAAACATGTCTCTTCCGCTTAGCACCTGTCATGTTTTGCACTAGACAATTTGGTACAGTCATGTTTTGCCCAGGACAATTTCATACTGAATTGATTTGTTGGTTCAGAGTAGAAATATAGTGCCTATTCTTCAACAAACCAAGGATAGCCATGTTCGCATTAATGGAAGAGGTGAGATCGATACAACCGAAATTGAGCATCCAATCATTGAATCATGTCCTACACCTCCAATGTAGGTCCACCCTGGAAATAAATTCACATGTAAACCACTAGTATTACTATCTAATGATAGTACAAAAAGAGTAGCAAGATAGTAGCAAACCATGTACCTTCATAATGAACAGCTCATAGTGCCACCAATTGGATATAAAGGTTTGGAAGAAAACATGCTCCTAATGTTGAACCAGTTGGACTTTTTGTGCAGTTCCACTAAAATAGAGCATCCCTGTTTGCATAGATATTGAAAGTGAGATTACTATAAAAGTGGAACTAGTTGAAACATAGACTCACAAATATAAGCATTCCAATTTCTTAATGGGAAAAGCTAGCAAGACTGTTTCTAACCACCTGTTTGAAGGAATAAATAAGGCAACAACGGCTGATGTCAACAAGGCATATATAGTTATTTCTGAAAGAATGATCGATTCCTAACCTTTCCTCTTCTTTTAAGCATATTTTGTGCAGTTCAACTAAAATAAAATGCCATCACCGCCTTGACAATTCAGTGACACTGTACAAAAGGAAATGACTTAACATTACATCATGATGTCAGGTATGTAGTCGACAGGCATTAGAGACAAACATACAGACCTCCTCTGATAACATAATGAACATTAATTTTAACAAAGGTGTGACTAGCTTTACCGGGATAATTTGAGTGAACTCTACACCCTCTGTTCCCTAATATAAGACATTTTCGTAGCTCAATTTGAAGTACTCAAACGTCCAGTATTTAGAAAACAGGTAGTAGTTTTCTTGAGCACATATCTGGGAAAGCTTGCCACACTTTATATATGTCCATACACTAATGCAACACCATTCGAATAGTACAAATATACACTAATCTAGTGGCTAGTGCAACAGTATATTAGTTATTTTATTATAGGGTACAGTACAATGGTTTTACTGAACAGATTTCCATAAGCTCTAGCACTGGAAGATTTCTATAAGAATTAACAATACAAAATGTAAAGGTAACAAGTTTCAGCATTGGTATACTAGCTGTGCAAGAGCATTAAACCAAATACAACAGTCTGTAGGTAACTAGCATTATTAACTAATCACAGTATTAAAAAATTACAAAACATGTACCTTCAAGGTAAATATCATTTCGAACTCGAGTGGACATGAAAAATTGCTATCCCAATCTTGATAATCGATCAAACATAAAAACTTGATCGAATGAATCAATACAATAGCCAAAGGAGGAGGTGCCCACTCTTAACCTTTCCTCTTGTCTTCATACTTTTTGTGCAGTTTAACCAAAATAAAATGACATCGGCTCCTTGGCATTTTGGTGATACTGTACAAAAAATTGACTTATCTCATGAATGTGAGGTATGTAATCTATAAGCATTAACAGTGCAAAAATCTGAAGGTAGTAACAAGTTTCATCGTTGATCTACTAGCTGTGCAACAACATTATAATGCCTTGGCTGAAAAATCTTTAATACATCCACAATCAACAGCTAACCATGAAATAATCTAGAGACATTAAATGGCATTGCTTAAATTTATCGGTGGCATTAGACTGAGTGTGGCATTAGTTAAATGTGGCATCACTTTAGCAGTAGCATTGGTTGACTTTACCGCTGGCGTTATACTAACAGCAAAAAAGTGGCAATAAGAGCATGGGAGACCCATTCGGACAATGGGTGCACTAGTACGATGTACCTCCATGGACGCATAGAGTGGTGAGGCAGGTATCGTTGCCCATAGCAACAAATATCCAGACAGCATATGTGGATTGCGTCCCATTTTTTCTCTTTAGCCACCTTTTTCCTATGTGACGAGAACAAACCGATCGACCTGGTCATTCTCTATTGCATTGTCATGCCTTTCTACCCTTCTTCAACCAAGAGACACGAGGCTCGTTCCTTAGCTACTGATTTTCCCCTTTTCAACCTAGATGCGGGTTCGATGGCTACTCTCTTGGACAGTACAGTCTCCCTTCCTTTCCTTATTCAACCCAGACATAGACTAGTCTGCATGAAGTAGGGTTTCCTTTTATAGTGCAAATTAAGGTCTTCGTCTGCGTGACCAGCAGAGCAGAGGATAGGAAATTGGGAAGATGGTGGAGTGGAAAAAGATCCACATGCAGCGATGTGGCAGATGGGGCAATAGAACAAGGGTATGGTTCAAAAAGAGGTAGCATACCTGAGGGTCGGTGGGAAGTGGCTTCGCTCGTGGTCGTCGTCCTCCGCACGCATTACGGCAGCGAGCTTGGGGACGGAGGCCATCCCGCGCGAGCACTAGGTCTGAGAGGACGGCCTTGTCGTCCATGCATGACCTCGCTCACCGACGATGAGTGCGTCAACGCTGCACGTCCTTTTCTTCCCCGGCGGATCTGTGACCACCGTTGAGGAGGGAGAGAGAGGCCGTCTTTTTTAGATCTGGAGAGAGGGTGATAGTGTGAGAAGTAAGTGGGCAGCCCTTAGCAAGAAAGCTCTGAAGCTCCAGCCTATATAACTTTTTTATACTACTAGTACTAGAGGTGGAGTAGTGGTAGAGTAGTTTACATTTTCTCTGCAAATAGTACTAGTTAGTCGTGCTTCAAAACTGAATGGCACGCCATTAAAAAAATAAAGGTCAATAACTAATGCGGCACCTCGGGCCAACGCGGCCAGATCGCATTTTGCATGAGAAATTACACACCATGTTTCGTTGACATGTGGTCCTGTTCCAACATGTCAGTGAGACGACGGTGAGTCCTTTTGTACAATTTCCGAAAGGACGTGTAGGCCGGGGCACCTCTTCATGTACTGTGGCAAACTGGCAACCATCCACTGACTCTTCGCCTTTCCCTCTCGATTTGGAACTGCTATCGCACGCTCTTCCTCCCTCCTCCATTTGCCTTCACCCTTCCTTCTGCCATTGTTCGATCGTCTTCTCCATGGAGGGAACAAGCCGAAAACGACCCCGTTATTCTTGCCCCGATCTGAAAGATGACATGGTGGGGGAACTCATTGATCAGTGCGACGTTATCACCTCGGCTAGCATGGCAGGTTCATTCAAGACCATTCTTGACTCAACTAATAACATCATTACAAGGAACCCAATGGTCCAGGAGCGGTTTGATCTCCCTTATCTTCTTTGCTATAAGCCTGTTCGCATGGGCGTGGACGATAAAGGCCTCGCCTTGTGCAAGTTGATGTCGCTTGATAATGTTACCTGTGCTGTCAAGATGCCATCGCTTCAGGGTAAGGCCTGGGCTGGCGCAAATGGATATTGGGTTGTTTATATTGGGTACAATTGCGAGTGGGAACTTGTGAATGTGTACACTCGTCAGCGGATTCCACTTCCAAAAATCTCAGAGTGTCCTGAGGTTGAGCACACAGATGATCTACGTATGTTCAAATATGATCATGGTGACTGTTGTCTACGGAAGATAGCAATTTGTTGAGTTCCCAACCGCTCTTGGAATTACAAGAACTATGAAGTTGTTGCTATCTTTGACTAGCTTGTTGCCATCCTTCATGGTTCGACTGGATGGATATTGCTCGAAAATTAGTTTCTGTACACAGATGAGTACTGTGATGCAATTGAATACGAGGGTCTTGTGTTTGCTACCACCACTCGTGGCATTATTTTTTGATAGAAAGACTGTAAGGGAACCCCCTACAGTATAATTGGTGCAACAAACCCAAATTGCAAGTACCAAGCCTTGAACCTGGGTGGGTGGGAAGGCATCAGCCCCTTCCTCGTGGCACCCAAATTGTAAGTTTCGCTACGTTTGTCTTCCACCGTAATTATAATTGTTACATCCACATGCATGCGGGTTAGCAAGTTTCCCTTTACTAATTAACCTTCTTCTTGTGTTTACAAGGTCCTGTGAACATTCCACCACCTATACTTGAAAAATTTTATAACCAAGGGGGAGATGACGATGGTGATGATAACGAGCATGAGGACGAGCAGAACTTATATACTTAGTGGTGCCTGGCAACTAATTCTGATGGATCACCTCTTCTTGTCTGTATACAGTGCACTGTGATTGTTACTACTGAGGGAGCAGGTGTTGTCTCCCATGGTCGCCCTCTCTGGACCTATTCCAACAACCATTGCAGGGTATTCCGGATGGATACTAGTGTCCTAGCGCCAACACCTTCTCCCTGGTTCAGTATTGATAGTCTTGGAGAAAACTCGCTCTTCCTTGGACAAAACTATCCAATGATGGTGAAAGGCGATCCAGCTGCTATTGACACAATGTTACTAACATTTATGGGAAGCAACTGTATCTATACCTCGGACATTGCGGTGGTTCCCTACCCTGGTCCAGATATATGCCGCTTCAGCCTGGATGATTAGTCATGCGTTGCTCTCGATATTGACAATAGCTGGCCCTTCCCAGAGCACCTATGGTTCAAAGAAAGCATTTCCAACACCGAGGATTGGTTGAGTTGAAGTTCATTTCATTGCTTGTTATTTTTTGTGTGATGAAAACTTCAATATTTACTAGAATGTTTTGTTGGAAATAATCTATAATCCTACATGTATCCTCGTTGTCATTGTGTGTTGATGACTTGTTGTATGTAATGAATGGTACATTTGCAAATGCATGTCATAGACTCAATTTATGAATGGTTTTCGAGTCACTTCTTGGATTGTGAGTACCATAGTAGTATAGCTAGCATCCGGTAAGTATATGAAGTTTCCACATCACATAGAGCCAACCTAATATTGGAGTATGCTAGCCCTCCGCCGGCGCGCTGCTTCAAATGGCAGAGGAAGTGAGAGGTCGCGTCACCTTGTGTCCAGATCTGAGATGCCATGTGTACCAGATGAATGACTCCAAGTTCGACCACCGTGATGCTAGGTGCGAGCGAGGAACACTGTTGGAGAGACCCCCCTCATAATTTTCCTACATTGGTCGTTTGATTCATAGAATAGAATGCTATAGGTTTTTTTTCTATGTAATCATTTTTTTAATTGGCAATCTAGCATCCACTCCAACTTTTGTTTCACTTCCTTTGTTCCTACGAAGAGAGTACTTGCTCTAAATGATGTGCCACTGCAAGAGCCGCCTATATTAATTAACCATGCTCTAAAAAGGTGGACCAGCTTTGGCTATAGTAGTACTCTACTAGGTTAGTAGGTGACCTTGCGCTTGGCTCTTCTCCTCTTCCGGAAGTCGAACAATAATGATGGTGCTACAGTAGTACTTCTGGCAATCTGACACCAAATGAACTACTGCAGCTCCACCGCTTGTAAGCAAAAGTTTCTCCTTGTGCTGCGAGCCACCGTGCACGCGTTGGCGAGGGAGAAGGCGTAGTAAGCAAGCTTCTCGTCGTTCTGCGAGTTGACGGGACACATCAAAGGTATTTATTAGTACTCTCTTCAAAAAGGGCCGACCATGTCCATGGCTACCATCTTGTGCTCTGTCATTGAGTACGTGCACTACTCACGTGCCATCGAGGAGAAAAAATATTGCGTAGTAGTACTAGGTGCCATCAAAGTGCACGACTCACTTACGCACTGCATATCTCCATTTTGTTGCATGACATGCCACCTTGATGCTAGATGTCCCGCGTGTCATGGAGGCATATAGTATGATTTTGTAAAATGGAGGCATATAGATGTCTTGCGTGTCGGCAAAAGGATGAACAAAGCTCATGTCTTAGACGAAAGAGTGGAAGAACATAGATTCCCGACGACCGAGAAGGAGCAACAAACCTCGGGGTGGAGCGTCTGCACTCATAATATTTTATATTATTCAGCGATATAAAATCAACCAAGTCTCTCCACGTTCCTATACCATTCTATAGTATGAGAATAACTTTGAACGTAAGCCATTGATTCACTCTTTCCAATGGTCATAGTTGGCAAATCCAAACAAAACTAAGCATTGGATAAACTCTTTTTTCGAGATCAACTCTTTTAGCACTTAGATTGTTGCCGCCTGCCCACCTAGCCCACCTATATATCCGCTCACGTGTGATGAACACAGGAGCTATCCACTCACATTGTATGTTAAAAATATAAAGGTCAATAACTAATGCGGCACCTCGGGCCAATGCGGCCAGATCACATTTTGCACGAGAAATTACACACCATGTTTCGTTGACATGTGGTCTCATTCCAACATGTCAGTGAGACGACAGCGAGTCCTTTTGTACAATTTCTGAACGGATGTGTAGGCCGGGGCGCCTCTTCGTGTACCGTGGCAAACTAGAAACCGTCCACCGACTTTTCGCCTTTCCCTCTCGATTTGGAACTGCTGTCGCATGCTCTTCCTCCCTCCTCCATTTGCCTTCACCCTTCCTTCTGCCATTGTTTGATCGTCTTCTCCATGGAGGGAACAAGCCGGAAACGACCCCGTTATTCTTGCCCCGATATGAAAGATGACGTGGTGGGGGAACTCATTGATCGGTGCAACATCATCACCTCGGCTAGCATGGCAGGTTCATTCAAGACCATTCTTGACTCAACTAATAACATCATTACAAGGAACACAAGGGTCTAGGAGCGGTTGGATCTCCCTTATCTTCTTGCTATAAGCCTGTTCCCCTGGGCGCGAACGACAGAGGCCTCGCCTTGTGCAAGGTGATGCCGCTTGATAATGATATGTGTGATGTCAAGATGCCATCGCTTCAGGGTAAGGCCTGGGCTGGAGCAAATGGAGATTGGGTTGTTTAAATTGGGTACAATTGCGAGTGGGAACTTGTGAATGTGTACACCCGTCAGTGGATTCCACATCCAAAAATCTTAGAGTGCCCTGAGGTTGAGCACATAGATGATCTACGTACGTTCAAATACGATCATGGTGACTGTCGCCTACCGAGGATAGCAATTTGTCGAGTTCCCAACCGCTCTTGGAATTAGAAGAACTATGAAGTTGTTGCTATCTTCGACAAGCTTGTTGTCGTCCTTCATGGTTCGACTGGATGGATATTGCTCAAAAATTAGTTTCTATACATGGATGTGTACTGCAATGCAATTCAATACGAGGGTCTTGTGTTTGCTGCCACCACTCGTGGCACTGTTTTTGCATGGGATCCTCATAGTTTCGGTACATTTGTCTTCCATCGTAATTATAATTATTTCATCCACATGCATGCGAGTTAGCAAGTTTCCCTTCTCTACTAATTAACCTTCTTCTTGTGTTTCCAAGGTCATGTGAACATTCCACCACCTATACTTGAACAAATTTATAACCAAGGGGGAGATGACGATGGTGATGATCATGAACATGAGGACGAGCAAGGCCCATATGCTCATTGGCGGCTAGCAACTAATTCCGATGGATCACCCCTTCTTGTCTGTATATAGCCCACTGCTGATGTTACTACTGAGGGAGCAGGTGTTGTCTCCCATGGTCGCACTCTTCGGACCTATTCCAACACCTCTTGCATGGTATTCGGGATGGATACTAGTGTGCTAGCGCCAACACCTTCTCCCTGGTACAATATTGATAGTCTTGGAGAAAACTCGCTCTTCCTTGGACAAAACTATCTAATGATGGTGAAAGGCGATCCAACTGCTGTTGACATAATGTTACTACCATTTATGAGAAGCAATTGTATCTATACGTCGGACATTGCGTTGGTTCCCTACACTGGTCGTGATATAGTAGGCCGCTTCAGCCTGGATGATTAGTCCTACGTTGGTCTCGAGATTGACAGTAGCTGGCTCTTCCCAGAGAATCGCTTGTGGTTCAAAGCAAGCGTTTCCAACACCGAGGATTGGTTGAGTTGAAGTTCATTTCATTGCTTGTTATTTTTTGTGTGATGAAAACATTAGTATTTAAAATGTATCCTCGTTGTCGTTGTGGGTTGATGACCTGTTGTATGTAATAAAATGATATGCTTGTGATAAACTTACTAAATTTATGAATGGCTTTCGAGTCGCTTCTCTGAGTGGGTGCTGCGACGAGGCAAAAAAATATTTTCTGAATACATAATTGTATGTGCATTGCAACAGGTTATCGGATGAGGCCAATCAACAATAGTATACTATTTGTACTAGCTTCACATGCTGCACTATCTCTACATCTACGTACGTAATACAACAAGTTTTAAACTTGAGACCAGCCACCCATCCTCACGAAGAACACTTTTTAACCTAGCAGAGACTCCAGGAAATTTGGCCTCAGTGTGAGGTGGGCCATATGTTAATGTGTTCGTTGTACGTAACCAACACCTCGAATCCTTGATACTACTACTATAAGTAGTAGGAGTTGTAGGGTGGCATGGGCCAGAACAAGCATTCACGTCCAGGAGTACGGCACATGCCACCAGCACGACTTCCATCTGACAACATATTTCTTGGAGTCCATGCCACAACAATCTCTTCGACCTCGTTGTTTCTCTAACTCATCCATCCCATGGCGAGCGAGGTGGGGGTTTGCTGATAGTCGGTTTCCTCAACTGCGCTCCCACTTGTAAGCAAACTCTAATGCACGACCCCAAACGGACCTCCGTTTTGCCCGGATTGTGTCTATTTGGGTAGGGCAATGGGGTCGTGTCCGGGCCACTTCTCGGATGTGGTGGCCGTGCGCCGAACGCGCGGAAGCATCCCGGCCGCGTACATTTTTCTTTGCAAACACGTATCTTTTTTTCATCACTGAACTTTTGGTACATGGAAATACATCACCAAAATTTTGACTAGAAAAGCAAGACCAGAGAAAACAAGAACCACAAGAATACATTTTAGAAGATATCCAACTTCCATAACTGCTCTTGTAAGTTGGATTAGTGCCTTCTCAATGCATTCATTATTGATCTGCGGAGGCTCGATCTTGCATGCTTCTTTCTTCTTCGAGTGTAAAGGAGTAGACGTGTCTAGCATCTATTCTATCAACAAGTGCACTAGTCTCATCTCTAGCCTCTATGCTAGCTAAAAGTGCTAGAACATCTACTAAATTACGCTCTATCAATATATCATTGTATTCTTCTTCCCAATACCAAAACCTGCATCCATTCTACAGAATAAAATTTTAAGTTAGCACAACTAGTATAATCCGAGAGCACAACCGAAGATTTGGTCGAGTTCTTCCTCCTTTTGACGACACGTGGCAAATCCAGCATCCAGGTCATGTCATGCAAGAAAATAAAGTGGTAGTTGAAGCCACGTGATGTGCATCTTGGGTTAAACTATAAATAGAATCTTACTACTATTGAGTAACTCCAAAAGCGTCCACCGAAGATCTTTATTGGATTTGTTTTTCATCACCAGCACATCGAGGTGAAAGATGTGCAGGTTTAGTGGGTCCTCTTGCGTTTTCACTGACATGTGGGACCGCATATGAGCAAATAGACGATGGGCTCTGTGCGTTTGCTGGCTGGCTGAGAAGAGAGATAGAGGAGGGCTGAGCACGGCCTCCAGAAATTTGTTCTCCGTAACCAGCACCTCGATATAGTGGGGTGGCATGGGCCATAACTAGCATTCATGTCTAGCAATACGACACACGCCACCCACACGAGTCCCATCCGACACCCATTTTCTTGGAGTCCATGCTACAACCATCTCTTCTCCCTCCTGTTTTCTCAGCCATCGCACGGTGGGCGGGGTGGGGGTTTGCCGATAGTCGGTTTGCTCAACTGCGGTCCCACTTGTAAGTGAAAATGCAACACAACACACATTCCCCCTTGGCGGCGTGCCGGACCAACCGTGTGGGGGTGCGACGCGAACACGGCAGGCTTTTCCTTTTGAACTTGTAACTTGTAAAATTTGGTTTTGCTCCATGGCGAGACTGATAGATAGAAATAATGATTTTCCCTAGAGTAATGAGAAGTTTGGTTCTGGCGCGGTTCATGCATGGAGTACGTACGAAAATTATGAAGTGGATGCGGAAGGTAAGATAGTTACTAGTAGTGCCATATACTACTACATGGATTTGATGGAAAGATAAAGATACATACGGATCCATCAATGACATCCTCACGCGCTAGTGTACTGGGTCACCAACCAACGTGTGAGGAGCAGCGGCGTTGGCGGCAAGCTCAACGTGCTTCTGAACAATGCCGTCCAAGGTTGCCCTACGGTCCAAGAAGGCCAGCGTCCTATCGTCCTCCTCTTCCATGTAGTAGTCCTTGTGGACGATTTGCGCGTAGACGTGGGTGATTATGTCGATGGTGTCTTGCTGCGCCAGGCACTGCGAGGCGAGCGCGACCTCGAGGTGGACATACTCCGGCGCGACGGCGGGCAGTGACAGGGCCACCAGTGCGTCGAAGAGGTTGTCACCATAGAGGCCGTTGAGGGTGGCAGGCATCGCATAGCCTAGGCGCGTGGGCTGGAGGCGTACGTCAAGGTCGTCCGCGAGCTTCTTGACGACGGTGAACTTGTCGAGGAAGCCGAGGAGAACCTCATCGAACAAGGAGACGAAACTGTCGTCCAAGCGGCACCTCGCCCTGGCGGCCTCAAGCACTACCTGGAGACGTTCCTTGGTGTCGGGCCGCAGGCCAGCGTCGTGGACCATCTGGCACAGCCGGCTGATGCTCGCGCTCATCGCGTCCATGGGTCTAGCTTCTAGTCAACTGATCTTGCGATTGGAGTGATCACTCTTGCCCTTGGGTGCGTAGGTGCGTAGGATTTCATAGATTGGACTGGCGGGAGCCTTTATATGAGAAGTGCAGACTGCGTTGAATTCACGTGCGTCTTGGCCATCTACTCCTCGCCCCTCTATTGCACATGCCTATGGCTGTATGACAGGTGGGCCATCCACCCGTTGGGCCCATGTGTCATACACCCAAAGGCAGATGTAGTAAGTCAATGAAGCTGCGTCCCCCTCTGTGTCGGTGCAGTATAATCATCTCACCGGACCTCTAGTTGGGGCCAAAGGAGAGAACTTTGATGTTTAATTGTTTATTGGCCCCCTTTGCATTTTGCGCCAAGTTTTGACCTTTGATTTAACTAATAAAATGTTAATGCATGTAACCAAAAATGTTGTGTAAGTCACCTTACGAAAACCAAATAATCCCAAAACACTTAGGCACAGTACATTAACTCCCTCCTTGTTTCTTATTTCGTGACATATCAACCAATGAGAGATGTGGGCCGTGCATGCTTTCAATGACTTGAGACTACCAAACATCACATGCGGTGGTTAGTTCATTGCATGTAATCCTATTAAGTAGCAAAAAGACATTAAGTTATCTCGCTGATAGGAATAAAACAATACACCATGTATTTATTTACAAAGGGAGTAGTACATTTTTTATGACATGCATTACTAGATATTGCTAGTCAAATACTAAATCCAGATGGACATGGTAGTACTACTAAATCTAGACGGTGGTGCTAGTACTAGTAGTAGTAGTACCAATGTAGTAGCACTGTACTACCCGTTGGTCAAATTATTACGTGCTGCTCCTCAGAGTGAAGTGACAAGACCCTACGCCGAAGATGACACCTGAGTATAGGCGCCGTGTTCGGCATACCATAGTCAGCCTCACCGTCTGCAGTCACTATCATCATGGCTGTAGACCTAGCCTGCTTACAACTAGCCGTGTTCGACATAATTTCCTATGCGTAGATGCTCGTGCGTTGCACAGAACACCAAGATTGGGGGGTGGACGGCGCTGGCAGCGGCCATCGCGCCAGATTTTTCCATGGCCTTCTAGATGTGGTGGGGAGGAGATAAGGCTGATTGTGAGAGACAATGAGTTGTTTGTAAATAGGGAACAAGTGCGGGCATCTTTTTGCAAAACTAGAGAAGTTTGGTTTGTATGCGCCAGATCTAGATCCGACGGCTATTGGTGAAAGATGGTAGGCATAACATCATCATCAACTCAGGACCTGTTTGATTCGCAGGATTTTGAAAATGCAGGAATAGGACACGGCAATATTACAAGTTTCAAAGTGATATTACAAATGTTAGGAGTAATGCTGCACCTACGAAGAGGGAATTAATAGGAAGTTTATGTAAGAACTTTCGTTACTTTAGGTGGATGCAACATTATCGTACAAACTAAAATCCAGCGCCCTGACAAGTCACTAATGAGAAAATAAGTTTTCGAGTCTCTGTCCACTTGATGTTTCAAAAACAAATTCAGCTTCTGCGGAGACTTTGTCATTTAGGCTTAGACGCTTGCGGTGATCAGCACGCCATTAATTGTTGCGCCAGAGAACGCCAAACCTCATTACCTTGAGCACACTTGCCTCCAGAACAAAGAACCTGGCCCATTTAATCTCTGATGTGCTGCCTCGGTAGTCGATCAAATCAATTTCTGTAAGATGGAGATCAAGGCATTCGATGAGATTGTTATAGTGCAGCACATTTTCACTTTCGGGTCTTTTTTATCTGCAAAAGAAGAGAACATATTAGAGCAGCTGGCTATATAAGATTGTCATGTCATCAAGAGGTGCCAATATCATATGCTCATACAATAGGGTTGGCTGGCTAGTGATATTTTTTCACTCTCTCTCTCTCTCTCTCTCTCTCTCTCTTTCTCTTTCCTCTCATTTACCTAGGAGTATGTGAAGGGCTTGGGCATTTGTTGCCTTCCACTATGTGGCCGATGCCATATTTCGCAAAAGTATGCCACATAATATGCATCGATGTCAAATCAAAAGATTTTGGCACCGCTCTCACGATGTGAGAGAGTTGGCACCACTGTGCACACAGACCCACATGTATAAACAAATCAATCAAACCAACTACACCAACCTCTCACTCTCCCAAACAAGTGTTTTTTTATTGCCTCGGTCCTCTCTCTCTCTCACGCAAGTGTTTTTTCATCGCGTGAGTTAATTTGGCACCGGAGCAAAGTAGGTGATCCAGATTGGGGCACCAGGCGAGCAATGGAGGGGCATCGATTCCAAATGCATCACAAGTGAATTTGGCACGTGTTTTGGCCTACATAGTGGAGGGCCGTTATAGCCCACTTTTGTACTACCTCTTATTTAGTATAATATTTTGACCATAGATTTACGTAAGAAAATGCCAATGCATGTCACTAAAAATTACACCATTTGAAATTATGTTCAAACACGAATCCAACGATATAGTTCTTAGTGACATGCATTAACATTTTGTCAGTTAAATCTATGGTCAAATTTTGATACTACAAAATAGGAAGAGTAAACCAAGACGGAGGTAGTACTTGCTCTTAGGATAACCATAGAGTTACTGGAGTAGTCTAAGTTACTTTCCACTATGACTAGCCTAGGCTACTTCAGTAGTACAACAAAAAAACGATGCAGGTGATCACGTGAGAAAAAATACTAAAAACATTTCTTTCGGTGCAGTGCATAGATGCAGTTTTGAACACTACACTTGTCATCGTAATTTGGGAAAATTACGAAAAAATTGAGCTACGTTGTGATTACCGTTTACTAATAGGAAAGAAGTTTCACCTCTATGAGTTGCTTCTCCGTGCACGGAAAGCGTGTAAGGAATCCAACAACTTGATCCAGATTGGGGCCGATAGATTTTATTGCCAAGATCTTCACTATGCGCATAGACTGGGTCAAGTTTGTGGGAATCATTTTCTGGAAGACGGTCATAAATACATCAAGAAGAAATTTAAAAATGTGAATTTCAAGAAGACAGAGAAGAAGATGAATGTTGTATCTGAACAATTACGGATCTAATAAAGAGTTCGAAGAATTTGGCAGATGAGTGCACCAACGCTATCAATTTCGACGCGTCAATGACCCAGATTTTTGTTGGACCTTCTAGATCTGATACAAGAAATCTCTCAAGGAAAGGCACATTCTCAATGACCATAACATGGAACAGCTGGAGTGATCTCTTCCCAATTAATGTCTTGTTGCGTGGCCAACAAGACACATAAATCCATCGGAGATTCGTCGAGGCGATGTGGAGGCTAATGAACCCGTGGATCTGCTCAACACGAAGGTACTTGACCGCAGGTGCTCCATAGCCTTCTTCGAGATGACAACATCGAAGAGGTCGAGCTGCTTGAGTTGAGGGAGAAGAAGGGCGGGCACGACATTAATCTGGGGAAGATAGCAGGAGCTGAAGCTAGCGCGGCGCAGCGTTGGTGCGAGGCAGAGCGCGGACGGCGGCAGAGAGCGACATCGTCCAGCTTCAAAGTTGAGCTCCTTGAGCTGATCTAGGGCAGGAGATAAGAACCACTCGTCGAACTTGGGTTGGACCTTGCAGTTGGTACTGAACATGTGGATGTCAAGGTGTCTGGCTGGCCCAGGGTGCGATGAAAGGATCTTGGAGACTGCGGCCATGCATTTGCAATCCCTGTCGCAGAGGCAGCTATCGACAGTGAGGTTGAGGGGGACACAGCGCCAGAGGGGGCTCCACCACCGCGAGAGCAGGGCAGTCCGCATGGCAGATTTGCTGGGGAGGAGGCCGATGATGACGAGCAGCATGTCGTCAGGGAGGCTGCTGATGAAGTCCAGACTGAGGCCGACAAGTTCACGAACAAATATATCAAGCTCGCGTGCAACGTCAAGCTCGACAAGTTCCTCCACAAGCTCGCCAAGAACATCAAGTTCAACAAGATCAAGAAGACAATGGAAATCCTCCACGACAAGAGCAAGTTGTGAGAGACGATCCTACTCGTCAAGCACGTCATCATCCCCGACCCGAACACAATGAAGAGCAACGCTATGGCAAGCTAAAGTTCACCATGCCCAAGTTCAATGGAAGCAATGATCCCGAAGAGTACCTTTCATGGGCATTGATGGTCAACAAAATCTTCTGCTTGCACAACTATGAAGAAGATAAGAAGATCGCGATGGCATCCCTTGAGTTCCAAGAATATGTCCTCATTTGGTGGGAACAAGTCATTGAGCGCTGAGAGGCAAAAGGTGTACCACCCATCACTACTTGGGCGCAAATGAAGGATGTCATGAGAGCATGCTTTGTGCCTACCTACTACAACCGCGACCTCTTCAAGAAACTCCAACTAATAAATGAAGGAACCAAGAGCGTTGAAGAGTACTACAAGGAAATGGAGATTGAAATGATACGAGCCAATGTCACGGAACATGATGAGCAAACTATGGCATGTTTCTTGAATGGGCTTAATCATCCTATCAAGAAGATCGCCGACTTTCAACCATACTCGAACCTCATCGAGCTAGTGCATCAAGATACCAAAGCGGAACGTCAAGTGCAATATGACTTCAAGTATGCCAAGTTCTCATCCAAGTCATACGGCTTCTCCAACACCCAAGCTTCAACGACTCCAACACATTCTACATCAACCAAGCCTTCTACAAGCAACATCAACAAGTCAAGTTACAAGAAAACTTCGACAACTCCAAGTCATCCTCCTACTACAAGCAACTTCAAGCCGAGAGCTTCGTCTTCATCTACCCTAACACATGAGACTGTCAAGACAGGTTCTTTCAAATGCTTCACATGCGGAGGCCGAGGCCACAAGTCCTTTGAGTGTACCAACTAGCGAACCATGATCCTCAATGACGATGGTACATACGACTCCATGAGTGAAGGAGAAACGGAAGCACTTGAGCAAGTCGCCATGCACCAACAAGTGAACGATGAAGAGGAACAAGTTTTTTGTGATGAAGATTCAAGTCCCGCTCTCGTTGTCTCCATGGTCTTGACCCTTCAACCTAACCAAGAAGAAGAACAAAGATGCCACATATTCCATACCAAGGCCGGCATCAATGGAAGGTCCGTCAAGGTCATCATCGATGGAGGGAGTTGTCATAACCTAGCAAGTGAAGAAATTAGCTCCAATATCCAATTTCCCAAGACGAAGCACCCACATCCCTACAAAGTTCAATGGCTAAGCGACTCCGACACTATTCAGGTCGAGCAGAGAGTGCAAGTCTCCTTCAAAATCGAAGCTTACGAAGACACTTTGGAGTGTGATGTCATTCCAATGACCGTTTGCACCTTCTTCTTGGACGACCATGGCAATTTGATAGGGGTGTCATCCACAATGGCCGAACGAACCAGTACATCTTCAAGATGAAAGGAAAGGAGTACGTACTTCGCCCTATGTCTCCAAGCCAAGTGATCACCGACTAGCAAGCCACCCATCGTGGAGAGAATAGTAAGAGAGCGAACCACCAAAAAGAGAGTGAGCGCCAGAAGCCAAAATTGAGTGCCTCCACGATGAGCGACAAGAAGAACTTAGTTCTATTTGCCACCAAAAGTGAGATAAGAGGAGTGTGTGAGAACCCATCTAGTGTCCTACACTATGTCCTTTTGTGCAAGGACGATGCACCAAAAGCTAACACCTCTCACACTATACCATTTGTGTTGTCTTCTCTTTTGTAGGAATTCCAAGATGTTTTTCCCGATGAGCTACCTCCGGGACTACCTCCACTACGAGGCATCGAGCACTGCATCAACCTCATCCCCGGAGCACCCCTTCTGAACAAAGGTCGCTACTGCGTCAACCTCGAAGAAACCAAAGATATACAAAGGCAAGTAAAGCATATCATAGACCATGGACATGTGCATGAGAGTTTGAGTCCTTGTGCAGTTCCGGTCATTCTTGTGCCAAAACGAGATGGTAGCTTTCGCATGTGCTCCGATTGTAGACCTATCAATGCGATCACCGTTCGCTATAGGTATCCCATTCCACGCCTTGATGATATGCTTGATGAACTTAGTGGTGCCACTATATTTTCCAAAATTGATCTTAAAAGTGGTTACTATCAAATCCGCATACAAGAAGGTGATGAATGGAAAACCGCTTTCAAAACAAAGTTTGGTTTGTATGAGTGGTTAGTCATGCCTATGGGTTTATCGGAAGCACCGGGTACTTTCATGCGTCTTATGAATCATGTCTTTCGCCCTTACATTGGTGAGTTTGTTGTGGTCTACTTCGATGATATCCTTGTTTATAGCAAATCTCTCAAAGATCTTGTCACCCATGTTTGAACCGTTTTGCAAACTCTTCGAAAAGAGCATCTCTATGCTAACATGGAAAAGTGCCTTTTTGGTGTTGATAAGCTCGTTTTCTTGGGTTTTGTAGTTTCCTCTAAGGGTGTTCATGTTGATGACTCTAAGATCAATGTTATTAAAACTTGGCCACAACCAACCAACTTGCATCAAGTGCGTAGCTTCCTTGGTTTAGCCAGTTTCTACCATAGATTTGTGAAAGACTTTAGCACCATTGCTTCACCTTTGCATGCTTTGAGCAAGAATAATGCACCTTTTGTTTGGGGACCATCCCAAGATACCGCTTTCAATGAGCTTAAGAATTTGCTTACTCATGCTCTCGTGCTTGCATTACCCAACTTTGACAAGTCCTTTGAGATTCATTGTGATGCTAGTGGTAATGGCATAGGAGGTGTGTTAACGCAAGAGAAGCGCCCCATAGCTTACTTTAGTGAGAAACTTTCCGGAGCGCAACTCAATTACCCCATCTATGACAAAGAGTTATATGCTTTAGTGCGAGTTTTGCATGAATGGGAACATTATCTTCGCCCTCATGAATTTATCATTCATACCGATCATGAAACGCTTAAATACCTTAAGGGTCAAACTAAGTTGAACAAGCATCATCCTAAATGGAGTGAATTCATTGAGTCTTTTCCTTATGTCATCAAGTACATCAAAGGTAAGGAAAATTTTGTGGCGGACGCTCTTTCCCGCATATGCATGCTTGTTACTCAACTTGAATTGTATGTCATTGGCTTTGAGTACATAAAAGACTTGTATGCACATGATCCTACTTTTTCTATTCCATATGCCAAGTGTTTGACGCATACAGCTTGGGAATGCTATTACATCAAAGATGGATATCTTATGAGAGCTAACAAACTTTGCATCCCCGAGTCTTCTCTTTGTTTGTTGCTTTTGCAGGAATATCATGGAGGAGGACTAATGGGACATTTTGGACATGAAAAGACTTTTTCTACGCTCTCCAAGAACTATTATTTGCCCAAGATGTTCCGCGACGTCAACCGCTTCACCAACCGATGCTCTACATGTCGCAAAGTTAAGTCTAAAGCTCAATCCCATGGCCTTTACATGCCTATCCCAATTCCATATCAACCATGGGAAGACAATAGCATGGATTTTGTACTTGGATTGCCTAGAACTAGAAATGGAAAGGATTTGGTATTTGTTGTTGTGGACCGATTCTCTAAGATGGCACATTTCATTCCTTGCAACAAGATAGACGATGCTTCACATGTTGCCAATATCTTTTGTAGGGAAATCTTACGACTACATGGAGTGCCAAAGATGATTTTCTCAGACCGTGATGTCAAGTTCTTGAGTTACTTTTGGAAGACCCTATGAGCCAAGCTCGGAATCAAGCTACTCTTCTTCACGGCATACCATCCACAAACCGATGGCCAAACGGAGGAGCCCAACCGCACACTCTCCGCTCTACTTTGAGTGTTAATCAAGAAGAACATCAAGGAGTGGGAGGAGTGTCTACCTATCACCGAGTTTGCTTACAACCGCGCAAGACACTCAACTACCGGCATGTCCCCCTTCGAGGTCGTCCACGATTTCAACCCATTGTACCCTTTGGACATTCTCCCTCTACCACTACAAGAGCGCATCAATATGGACGCAAGTGCACGTGTGAACCATCTGAAGAAGGTGCATGAAGATACAAGGCACACCATCGAACGCCAAGTACGATGACTTGAGACCAAGCTCAACATCAACAAACACCCCATGGTGTTCAACATTGGAGATCTTGTGTGGCTATACCTTCGCAAGGACCGCTTCCCCAACGAATGCAAGTCCAAACGCGACAAGTACTCCGTGAGCGACATCTTCAACGTCAAAGATCTCTCGCCCTACCATCGTGATGAGGATTTCGATCCGAGGTCGGATCTTCCCAAAGGGAGGGGAGATGATGCGGAGCATCCTACGGTCATCCCCATGGACCTACCATCGTCTCACGAAGTGCCAAGAGGACCTATGACTCGATCTAGAGCTAGAGCTCTCAAGACCGAGGTGACTTCTCTCCTTAATGATATTACATATGATCCTCTCGAGACATGGCTACTACCTAAATCCGAGATGTTGTGCATGATCAGGTACCAAGAGGACCCTCCCAAAGATGCACGTGAAGACGGACAAGCCCCCAAGTTTATGGCTGAAGAGAACCGACAGAAGGAGTCAAGAACAACTCCCAGGCCCCGGACATCCGGCCCCTTGAGGTGCCACCTGCAGCAACGGACCAGCGGCCAAGTCTACAGGGCCCGGACATCCGGCCCGGACCCGGAAATCCGGCCTCCTGCCCGGATATCTGGACACCACCTATCCGGAGGACAAAAGAGAAGCACCGTTAGCCCGGACATTGGGCCCCAGCCCCGGACATCCAGTTCCTCCCGAAGGCCCAGACATCTGACCCGATGCCTGGACATCCGGCCCCGTCTGTATGCGCACAGTAAAGGGCCGAGGCCCATGTACCCTTTCGACCCCCCCTAGACTATATATACTCTCCTCCTACCTATGTTTTAGGGTCTGCATTGTGATAGCTCATTTGAGAGAGAGAGCCTCGCTCATCCATATCGGATCTACTCCTTGAGAGAGATTGTGGGCCCTCTTCGGAGAAGATACACTTGGATTCAAGACCTCCTCACGGAGAATACCATCAAGAACTCCTCACGGAGAAGACCGGTTACCATTTGTATCGTCGCTTGTTGATTGTGAATCTTGTATCTCCTCTCGTGTTTCGAGGATCTAGCACATGTGTGACTTAATGTTGTTGGTTTGAGTGTTTCTCTTTGTGCCCCTTTGTGATTTCCCCTCGTGTTCTTCGTGTTCATCGTTGGATCCGCTCCTTTCGTGAAAGATCCGCCCCTAGGGTTTCCACCCTACATCAATGTATCTCAATGTTAGCGGCCGAGCTACGGTGGCAAAGGTGTTTGACATTCATTCCCATTTCATGCATGGGACCTAACGTTGCAACCAAGGACACACATTTCAATTTTCAACCCGTTTATATGCACTAGAGCATGTGCATGTAGTTCAAATTTGAATTATGCACATGAATGCATAGAAAACTCAGGAAATGTATAAAAATGTCCCACCGAACCCCGAAAAATACCAAAAATTGCACAACACTCCTGTTGTTCTTTGTTGACATGACAAAAAAATTGGAAGTAAGAAGAGGTAAAATATATCGTTTCGTCCCCCAAGGTGGCATGTTTCCTACCGAAACCATCAGGCTTGTTGTGAGAGAAGCTCTGGTTTGCGAGAAGCTTATACCATAACCTGCCCCAAATGGGACAATATTTTTTACCCCAGCATGTTGATGCCGTTCCATGATAGCATGCCAAGGTTCATTAATTTCAGACGAGTATTGTATTTACTAGAATTACAAAAGCAAGCACCTCAACGTTTGCCAGAGAGCCACGGTGCCGTGGTGTTTGAAATTCATCCCCATTTCCTGAATGGGACATAAGCATCAACCCATGGACACATATATCATTTTACAACCCATTTTGGTGCACCGAAGCATGTGCATGTAGTTTAATTTTGAATTGTGCGCCTGAAATGCCTAGAAAACCAAGTTCATGTATAAAAATGTCCAAACCTATAGTTGCATGTTCACTGCAGATAAAAGTTCTAGCAATTCAAACACCATCCTTTGTAGTTGTGAGCCCATTATGTGATTCAAATCAAGACGAAAAATCAAGTAAATCACACACAGTTTATTACCACCAAGCATGTGAGATGCGGTACAAAATATCCTGGAGCACCGTCAGTGTATAGTACGCATACGGCTTACGCGATAAGGTGTTGGAATTGTTCGATTAAGAAGTGTGGGTGTGATGTAGTCTCCTTTGTGTACGCAAATTATGCAATGACGTGGATGACCACTATAACCAGGGAAATTCGAACCAAAATTTTTGACGTTCAAACTCATCAAACACGGGTTAAGCTATCTTAATCGTTTGTGATGTTCGCATATCGTACACAATGCGGAATAAGGGACCATGTCTGGTGACACATTGCGCGCCAGTTTTTCCGCTGAACCGATTCAAAATTTTCGTCTTCCACGGAAATATCTACCTCCCCGCCGCTCCCCCTTACCAAAAGCCACATTTCTCCTGTTTCCGCCTTCCTTTCCGAGTTGAAACCTTCACTCCTTGCTTGCAGCGCCGCCTCCTCGCCGGTGACCCTCCTTCACGCTGCTCGGCCTCGTCTATCCGGGCAGGTAATCCACACCCGACACCCATCCTCCTCCTCCTTCCACATCCCACATGCCCCGACTGTCGGCGCAAGACCTTCCACCCAAATCACCGACCCCTCCACCAAATAAGCGCCACCCTAAGCCATGGTGCAGGCAATATAGCCAGGAGCTCAAGGAGCATTTGGCAGCGGAGAAGCAAATCGCGCCACACGCGCAGATGAGGTCGCGATGGCTGTCATTCGTGCCGACACCCAGATCTTGGAGGATCACCTCACCGTCGAGGCCATCGTCGATGCCTCATGCATCGACGCCGCGATGCGGTTGGCTACTTTAAACAACAGTTCGTGGCGTTTTCTCGAGGCCACCCTCGATGCCTTCGATGAAGACTATGATATGTTTTATCACCGTGCACATGCTTACCTCAACTCGAGAGCCAGCAGGTTGGTGCCGAGAGGGGCTCAGGCAACTCACCACTACGACAAGGTCACCCATGATGTGGAGGCCTCGCCCTCTTCCATGTCCAAGGAGACAATTGTCATCGATATCTCCGACAATGAGGAGTAGCTTGTCTGATTAGCTCACAATAAGGACCCATGTTCAGTTTGCTAGCTATTGTCTTTCCTTAAGAAATTCTAGTGAACTGTGCTATCTACTTTTACCTTTCTATTCTGAGGTAAACCTCACCACTACGACGAGGGGCTCAGGCAACTCACCACTATGACGAGGTCACCCATGATGCGGAGGCCTCGCCCTCTTCCATGTCCAAGGAGACAATCGTCATCGATATCTCCGACAATGAGGAATAGCTTGTCTTATTAGCTCACAATAAGGACCCATGTTCAGGCAACTCACCACTACGACGAGGTCACCCATGATGCGGAGGCCCCGCCCTCTTCCATGTCCAAGGAGACAATCGTCATTGATATCTTCGACAATGAGGAGTAGCTTGTCTTATTAGCTCACAATAAGGACCCATGTTCAGTTTGCTATTATACTTACAAAGAGAGCTATCATACTTACAAAGAGAGTTAGGGGAGAGAGGCTATCCAAGCTAACAGACTGTCCCTATATTTACATTTGATTCTGTGAGCTAGTAAGGAAAGATCATGCACAAAATTCCTCCTCCAAGCTCTAAAACTTGGAGTCTCATTTCTAAAGATCTTGCCATTCCTCTGCGTCCAGATGTTCCATGTATCAGTAAAAACCACCTCAGAATAGAAAGGTTTATTGAAATCCTTCCTAGAAGCTGAAGCCATCAAGAAAGTAGACTGATTGGATGCTGCTGGCCAGGAAATCCCAAGATAATTCCATACTCTTTGACTAAAATTGCAAGAGAAAAAGAGGTGGACTCTATCTTCATGAAAGGAAGACTGGCAGAGAACACAAGTATCATCCTGGATATTCCAGTGCCTTCTCTGCATCATGTCCCGTGTGTTAAGACGATCCATCAATAAAAGCCATCCAAAAACCTTGACCTTGAGGGTATAGGAGCATTTCCAAATATATTTGAAAATTGGGTCAATCCTCAAATGGGAGAAGGTGAACTCATAGTAGAGTTTAGATTGATACTCTCCAGTTTTAGATGGCCATTTCCAAACATCCTTCTCCTCTGACTGCAAGCTTATGGGCTGTAACAAAGTCTGGAGTTGAGTTAGTTCTAGATATGCCTCCGAAGAGAAAGGTAGATGAAAACCTTCAACAGCCGACTGGTAAGAAAAAAAAGTCCTTGACTATTATCATGTCATCAATGGCAAAAGAATGTAGTCTAGGGAATCGATCCTTAAGAGCAATTATTCTGTTGTCAATTTGCCAATGATCAAGCTAGAAAACCATAATATCTCCATCATGCACTTGTGGTGTGGCAAGCAAGCAAAACTTTTCATACAACTTGAGCACATCACGCCACCAAAAGGAGCCACATAGCTGAGTAACTTGTGGGGCTGAGGAATGATAATAGGAATCCCAAATGAGGTTAACTCATGGGACATCTTTCTTATTGAAGAACTTGAACAGATGTTTGATCAACAGAGCTTCATTTTGCACTCCTAAATGAGTGACTCCCAGCCCTCCATACTTCTTTGGCTTGCAAACCAACTCCCATGCAGCTAGAGATTGTCTTGGAGTTTCAGTATTCCCCCTCCAAAGACACTGCCGTTCAATCCTTTCAATCTGCTTGAGGGTACCTTGTGGTATAGATAAGGAGCAGAGAAAGTAAATGAGCATGGATGTGAGGGCTGACTGCAGGAGTTGAAGCCTACTGCCTTGGTTGAGGAGACAAGAAGTTGCAGATGATCTTCTCTCGATGCGATCAACAAGAGGCAGCAGATGGTAAATGGTCAGCCTAGAGGTGCCCATGGGTAGACCAAGATACGTGAAGGGTATTGATCCAACAGAGCATCCAAGTAGTGCAGTAAGACGAATTCCTTCTTCCTCAGACATGTTCATTGGGATGAGGGAAGATTTACTGAAGTTGACACGCAATCCCGTGGATTCAGCAAAATTGTGTAACATATCCTTGAGAGCAATCAATTGTTTGTCAACCGCTGGCAAAACTATCAGTGTGTCGTCCGCATACTAAACAATCGGATAGTCATTAGACCTCGTTGGGATTGGTAAGCTGAGGATATTACGAGTGCACATGTCATTCACCACAGATTGCAAAAGATCCACCGCAATGACAAAGAGAAGAGGCGATAGAGGATCGCCTTGACGAACACCACACTTGCACTGAAAATGTTGGCCAGGAACTCCATTTAATAGTACCGCAGAAGAACCAGATGAAAGAAGGTTACTGACCCAACAATTCCAACGATCATGGAAGCCCTTGTACTTAAGAATTCTGAGGATGGCATCATGCTCAATCGTGTCAAACGCTTTAGTGAAATCCAGCTTCAATAAAACAATGGGCCTATTTGAAGCTTTGCACTGGTGTATATATTCAAAACACCATGCAAGGCAGACTTGGATAGAGCGACACTTGAGGAAGCCATATTGGTTACGGTGGACGCATTGGAGGATTACTTTCTACAACCGATTCGCCAGAAGTTTGGTTAAGAACTTAAGACATGTATTGGTTAAAGAGATTGGCTGGAAGTCACCAACAGTCTCAGGGCTTAACCTTTTAGGAATGAGAGTAATGAGGGATGTGTTAAGACATTCCAAGCTGCAATTTCCCTCATAAAACTCAGCAACCAACTTCATAAAGTCTGGCTTAAGAACACTCCAACATTTCTTCATAAAAAGGCCTGTAAATCCATCTAGGCCAGGGGCACGGTCAGATGGTAAATGTTTAATGACCTCCTCCACTTCATCATCAATGAAAGGCCTGGATAAAGCCTCAAGTCCTTTGACTCTAGTCAGGAGGTTATCAAGGTCAAAGGTCATGTGAATACCCTTCGCTTGGCCCATGCGCTGCTTGAAATCAGACCAAAACATGGAAGCTAACTGATGATGGTCAGTCACAACCTCACCTGCAGCATTTTTAATGGAGGTGATGGTATTCCTTCGGTATCGTTCTGTAGCCATGGCGTGGAAAAATTTCGTGTTTTCCTCGCCCACTTTGATGAATCTGATGGTACAACGCTGTTTCTAGTAGATAAATTGCAAACGAAGAATATCCTCAAGATGGAGCTTAACAATTTTATGAAAATTTATCTCTGGCCAAGTGAGTGCCCGAAGTTCCTCCAAACCATCAAAGTACATGATCACCTTGTTGCAATCAGCAATTAGGGCCTTGAGCTTAGAAAGGCTTACGTGCCACCTCTTAAGAGCATAACCGAGGGCTTTAAACTTGGCCAAAATTGTGCCAGCAGCAGAGGACCTCTGAACAGGCATGTTCCAAACATCAGAGACACATTCAGCAAAACCTGGGAGGTTTACCCAATAATTTTCAAAACGGAAGACCTTGGCTTTCGGAATAGAAGTGGCAACAGAGACCACACAAGGTACATGATCTGATGCTGTCCTTGCCAGGGGCATGACCATTGTATTAGGGTGATCAGAGGTCCAAGATATCGTGGTGAAGAACCAGTCAATCTGCTCAAGAAGAGGACTTGTTTGCATATTGGACCAAGTAAACTGCCTACCTTTTATTGGTAATTCCACTAAACCTAGGTGACCAATAATTTCATTAAAGAGAAAAATATCATTAACATTACCCCCTGGTAGATTACAGTTTTATTAGTAGTATGATATAAAAAGATGCAGAATGATATAAACCCCACACATCTACTAATAAAGCGGTCGATGTGTGGAGTAATAGTAGTAGATGCAGAATCATTTTGATCTACTTGACACGGACGTGATGCCTATATTCATAATCATTGCCTTAGATATTCTCATAACTATGCGCTTTTCTATCAATTGCTCGGCAGTAATTTGTTCACCCGCCGTAATACATGCTATCTTGAGAGAAGCCACTAGTGAAACCTATGGCCCCGGGTCTCTTTCTTATTATATTGCATCTCTTTTATTTACATCGCATCTTGTTTACTATTTTGCAATCTTTACTTTCCAATCTATACAAAAAATACCAAAAATATTTACCTTGCTATCTTTATTAGATCTCACTTTTGCGAGTGATCGTGAAGGGACTGACAACCCCTTTATCGCGTTGGTTGCATGGTTCTTGATTGTTTGTGTAGGTACTAGGTGAATTTTGCGTTGTCTCCTACTGGATTGATACCTTGGTTCTCAAAACTGAGGGAAATACTTACGCTACTTTGCTGCATCACCCTTTCCTCTTCAAGGGAAAACCAATGCATGCTCAAGAGGTAGCAAGAAGGATTTCTGGCGCCGTTGCCGGGGAGATCTACGCCAAGTAAAGACATACCAAGTACCCATCAAAAAATAATAATACTTCAAGCATACTAATAAAGCAATCATGTCTTCTCAAAATAACATGGCCATCTTTTTATAAAACCGTAATAAAGCAATCATGTCTTCTCAAACTATTACTCCAATGTATCTATAATTTTTTATTGTTCCATGCTATTATATTATCTACTTTTGGATGTTTAATGGGCTTTAATATGTTATTTTATATTATTTTTGGGACTAACCTATTAACCGGAGGCCCAGTGCCAGTTTCTATTTTTTTTTGCCTATTTTAGAGTTTCGCAGAAAAGGAATACCAAACGGAGTCCAAAAGGAATGAAACCTTCGTGATGATCTTTCTTGGCCCGAAAGCAATCCAGAAGACTTGGAGTTGAAGTCTGTAACGCCACAAGGCAGCCAAGAGGCAGGAGGGTGCACCCAGGCTGGGTAGGCGCGCCCCACCCTCGTGGCCCCCTCGTAGCTCCACCGACGTACTTCTTTCGCCTATATATACTCATATACACTAGATCGATCGCAGAGAGCCACGAAATCACTTTTCCACCGCCGCAACCTTCTGTACCCGTGAGATCCCGTCTTGGGGCCTCTTCCGATGATCTGCCGGAGGGGGAATCGATCATGGAGGGCTTCTACATCAACACCATAGCCTCTCCGATAAAGCGTGAGTAGTTTACCATAGACCTTCAGGCCCATAGTTATTAGCTAGATGGCTTCTTCTCTCTCTTTGATTCTCAATACAAAGTTCTCCTCGATGTTCTTGGAGATCTATTCGATGTAATACTCTTTTGCAGTGTGTTAGCCGAGATCCGATGAATTGTGGTTTTATGAACAAGATTATCTATGAATATTATTTGGTTCTTCTCTGAATTCTTATATGCATGATTTGATATCTTTGCAAGTCTCTTTGAATTATCGATTTAGTTTGGCCTACTAGATTGATCTTTCGTGCAATGGGAGAAGTGCTTAGCTTTGGGTTCAATCTTGTAGTGTCCTTTGAAAGTGACAGTAGGGGCAGCAAGGCACGTATTGTATTGTTGCCACCGAGGATAAAAAGATGGTGTTTATATCATATTGCTTGAGTTTATCCCTCTACATCATATCATCTTGCTTAATGCGTTACTCTGTTCTTATGAACTTAATACTCTAGATGCATGCTGGATAGCGGTCGATGTGTGGAGTAATAGTAGTAGATGCAGAATCATTTTGATCTACTTGACACGGACGTGATGCCTATATTCATAATCATTGCCTTAGATATTCTCATAACTATGCGCTTTTCTATCAATTGCTCGGCAGTAATTTGTTCACCCACCGTAATACATGCTATCTTGAGAGAAGCTACTAATGAAACCTATGGCCCCCGGGTCTCTTTCTTATTATATCGCATCTCTTTTATTTACATGGCATCTCATTTACTATTTTGCAATCTTTACTTTCCAATCTATACAACAAAAATACCAAAAATATTTGCCTTGCTATCTTTATTAGATCTCACTTTTGCGAGTGACCGTGAAGGGATTGGCAACCCCTTTATCGCATTGGTTGCAAGGTTCTTGATTGTTTGTGCAGGTACTAGGTGACTTGTGCATTGTCTCCTACTGGATTGATACCTTGGTTCTCAAAACTGAGGGAAATACTTACTCTACTTTGCTGCATCACCCTTTCCTCTTCAAGGGAAAACCAACGCATGCTCAAGAGGTAGCACACTACTATATGTATAACCGTATTTGATCGCTCGCCGGTCGCACATGACCTCATTTTGCCGAGCGTGTGTGCCAGGAGGGGCATATCCCTGATGGTTTCTGTGTCGTGTGGCAAGGACCCCCCCTATCGCAGACACTCACTAGGCGACAGTTCCAAATGTCGTCGCGGAAAGGAGTTAAAAACCATTTGTATAGCACCTCACTATATTAGTGTTTACTCTAGGACTCTGATCTCTCTTCTATTCGGGTTAAATGATTTTCGAGCCCTTGTATAGCACCTCATTGTACTAACTCCGACTCTAGGTTCTCGTAACTACTTCCTCCTGGAAATCCCCTCACTCCAGGTGATCGCCTGATTCACCAGAAGATTCTGAAAATACTCTTTGATGTTTTCCGAGCCCTTGTTCCCACCGCCTTTGCAATTCCCTACCACCAATAAATCACTATGGATAGCTACATACACTTGTCGTCCATACCTTCATTTCCAATTGCACTTGTTATTACAAGATACCCTGTAATACTTTCAGATATTCCAAGAATCCATCGTGTCTGCTGCGTTGCAGCTCTTTTTCCGCATGAATACGTGTACGAATAATTCCTCACAATTATTGGGGATTCTTTCATCCCCAGTTGTTCATGTGTGTCACAAAAGTCTTCGAAATACCATTCGATCTTCCGAAAATCCTAAACAGCCTATTGCTCTTGAAATTCTTGCTTGCTTGCATTATGGTTAATCCCATAAGTCTAGTAATCTTATTGGCATCCTTTGTGACTATCATTTTGAGTCTGTTGATTTAATATGTTGCAGATGCTCGCAATCCTCATCCGAATCCTATAATTCATTCTTCGGCTCAAACGTCATTTTGAACAGGAGCTGATTCTCAACCAATCAAGTTGTCCTTGATTGTACCCCCTAAGTATATTCACCTTATCCATCCTTAATCAGAGTGTTTGCTTCTGATTCCTTGATTTGGGAATGATAAATCCTTAGCAATTGAGCTTTGAATTAGTTAGTTGTTTCTATAACATCAGATCCCTTGTGTACAACCAGATCCTTTGTTGGATTTTATCCGACATCGTCCTTCATGTTCAATAACCTTGCGAGCCTTTCCTCGGATACATAATGCCTTTGGTAAATGGTATCTTCTGCTTTCTCAACCATGCTTTGCTTTCGAGCTTGTATAATTTACTCCTGAAGTTTACATTATATGTTCCTAAGATGCCCCGATGGGTTGAACATCTGCCTTCCATAATCTGTGTGAAATCGAAAGTTAGGCAGGTTATACTCTATTGGCTTTTCGTCAGATAAAATTTCAATGCTACAACTTCATGGAAAACGAGAGGTGAATGGAATATTATCCATTGAAGAAGTGGGAGTCAACCTTGAACTTTGTGTTCATGCCCATGGACACGATGTAGATCTTATCATGGGAGCTTCTCCTAAAATCAATTATCCCCTTGGTATAAGTTCATCTTATCTCTCGGATTTGATCTTTTGCAATTGTGGTTCTAACCACATTGTTCTCCTTTCATTTCGTTTCTCATACAACTTAAAGTACTTGTCTTTTGCAGATCCATACATCTGTCCAACCTCAATCCTTCTCCATCTTTGAGTATTACCCCCTGGTATCTGAAGGATATCATGCCATTGCACTATATCTTATGAATTCTTGTTGGACTAATACTCCCATCGTCTTAGTCACTTCGCAGGTCTGCATTGTCCGTCACTCGAGAACTACGTCGATCTTTCTCGTCTTATCGTTTCGCCTTGAACAACAAGCTTGATTCCAAGTTCTGTGGCGTACCTGTGGTCCCAATAACCTTTCGCTTCATCATTCCTTTTACTTGATGTCATCACCAATCGGTTACATCTTCATGAAACCTCTCGACAAAAATGTCGTGATCATCATCAACATTCCGAGTTCTTCCAGATTATCAATAGAATTCATGATGAGAAATACCATCCTTGCCCCCTCGATGAATTGTTCCTGAGCCCGTGGGCCCCATCCTCATCTTTTCCTTGCTGAAATTGTATGAATTATTTCATAAGTTGTTTCTGATGGATCCTTTGTGTATCCAAAGACTGACCTTTACCTAATGACCATGTCAATGCTATCCCGAAGCACGACTGTGGTACTCTGTTCATCAACAAGAACATTGGAAGCGCAATGCTAAATGTTTCTTGATGACTTGTCCAAACATTGTTGTATGGGTAACGTCATGAGCTTCCTCTCCCCTTTACCTAAATGATAATCTACTTACTATCCTGTCATGGATGTCATCCTCTGTTTGCCCTTGGGAAGGATATACTCTTGATATATGTGTTTAAACGCATTTTCCTTTCCATTGTTCTATTTAAATTGATAATCGCATTTTCCCTTCCATTATTTTATTTGACCTTTCTTGCGATATATATATGATCTAAGCAATAATATTCTGCTACTTATGTAAACACCTTGGTGTACAACCCCGTCAGTAAGACTGTGTTACTATTATTGATGACATTCCGGTAACCACCGATGGATGAGAACTTTGCCTATTGGTCCGCCTCATTCTTACAAGCAGGAAAATGGTTCTCTGCGTCCCTTGCCCTTGGTACCTACACTGTTGCCGACGTATCTGACATGCTATCCACTAACATACCTTGCTATCGTCACTGTGTAAGATGTCACCGCTCTTTCTACTTTTAACCCACATGGTGGGCCCATAACCCAAAGTTCCACAGGATCGAAACCTGACCCTCATGTACCCCCTGTCTCCAAAGTTATTCCTCGCGCTTGGCTTCGTATGTAAATCACGAGCCACCTTCCTAGAGATCTATTCTAGTTTCATATGCAATACTTACTCGTTGCTCTAAAGCCCTTTCACGCTCTGTTTCGGGCATCGAATGATTGCCTATCCGCTTGAAGCTTCTATTTGCACCTTCTTACTTTGCTCTCGATATTTTCTTAAGTTCCGATTTGAGAGTTACTTTCCGTCACTTTCCCTGATGTTATCTACTAGATAAGCAACCTTGTAGAGGATCGTTCATTTGAAGTTAGCCCATGTCCTTCCGTAAGTACGATGAAGACCCCATAGAAAGGATGACGACTTCTTCATGATGACCTGAAGTAGAGAAACGAAGACATCAATAAGAGGGATCAACTTCTTTGAGAAGAGCAACCAAGGACTAGAAGATCCGTTAGAAATTTGTAACCACAACTTTCCCCCTTACTCTCCCTCTTAAATCTCGGGATGAGATTTCTTGTAGTAGAGGAGATTTGTAACACCTCTAGAATCGTGCTACATTAATATCATGCCTAATGATGTCATGTCATCATGGTTAAGTTGTTAATCATCACTTTGTTTCATACCAAATTCAAATTCAAGTTTAAATTTCAAGTCAAAATCTACATCTCAAAAAATGCAAACAAAATAGTTCATAGTTTTGAAAATAATTCCTAGGTAATTATGTTGAGCAAAACAATATCATATAAATTCCTAAAATGCCTCTAGCATCCAAAACAGTAGCAAAACAGCCCCAAATTAAATCATTTCATTTAAACAAAATTCATATGAAATTATCTTGCCTCAAAACCTTTTTATGGCAGTGCTAAATATTGCAAAGTATTTATGTGGCACAATTCCATATTTTACAAAAGTCTTTTGTGCCCACACAATTTGCAAAACAAAAAAGAAAGAAAGAAATAAATAAAAGAAAACGAAAGAGAAAGAAAGAAGGAAAGGAAATATAGAGGGAGGCCCAAGTGGGGCTGGAGGCCTAGCCCACCTCCCTCATCCCCATCCTCCCGCTACAGGAGACAGGGTATTGTGGAAGGCATCCAACCGGCCATGGTTGCACCATGAGATGTGTTGGTCATCCCCTGGTCCCCATGGAGTATTAGGCCGACCCCCCGACCACCTCGACAAACCCTAGCCCTCACTCTCCCCCCCCTTCGCGCCGCTCTCTTCCCTGCAGCGCTCGATCGGCACCGTCATTGTCATGGCTGTCTTCGCCCTCGCGCCCATTGAGCTCCCCGTCACCAAGGAGCGTGCCCTTCTGCCCTTCCTACGTACGTCAACTACTTCGCCTGCGAGGAGCACATCGACTGAAGCCGCACCAACGCAAGAGGATCAATCTCAACTCCGTCTTTAGCCACCGGACATGTGCCGCTTCGATCTGTCGCCTCCGAGCCTCCCTTGAGCCCACTAAGCACCTCTATAGGCTCGATGTGAGCTCCTCTTTCGATTCCTCTTCTAGCCCCCCAAATCTCCTCTATTTTTCCATTGTTTTGTCGTGGCCGAAACTCACCATGGAGGGACCGTCGGAGTTCTGCTCCCGCCGTGATCTTGGCCTCGCCGCGTGCGCCCACTACCGCCAGGCGCGCCCCCGTAGCCTCCCCCTTGCACAGAGTTCAACTTGAACTCCATGCTCATCACGGAAGAGTAAGGAGGGTTTCTCTTTTTGGCAGTCATCTCATTATGCAGGTTTGAAAGCTTTGGCTGACTAACCTCTCGTTTTTGTCGTTGCCGGCAGGGAAGTGGATGAGGACATGGAGACCCTCTTTCACCGTTCCCGGAAGAGGCTCCGGCATCTCGGGTCACTGGAGGGCGCAGAGGGCTCAGCTCCGGCCGAGAAGGACGTAGAAGACCTTGTGTTGAGCCCCCAGCCCAGCCCCCGGCCTGGGAGCGGAGACTTAGCTCCACCCACCGAAGATGATGGAGGTACCCTTCAGCCCCCACATGGAGGGGGCGGTGAGATGACGCAGGGCGAGCCCCTCCCAGAGGAGCATGCCTCCTCTACTGTTCAAGCTGAAGAGGCCGTCCTGGAGTCTTCCGTGACAGAGACTGTGCAGAAGCCTGCCGAGCCTACCCTGGCATAGGATGAGGCTCATGACCCGGCACCAACTGCTGCCGGGGAAACAGAGACCCCTTCCCGATAGACTTCCCTAGGTACCTAGATGAACCCTTCTTTTCTTTTATACTCGGGTTGCCTCCACTGGTTTGTTCATTGTTTCCTCGCCCTCCCGCATGCAGCCCCCCAAACGGAAGAACGAGATTTGCTGGAAGTGGTGGCTGACATAGGGAGGTCTGCACGGATGAGGCCGCGAAGCTCGCAGCTGCTGAGGGGCAGGATCCCGCTGCCGGGGAAACACAAAGTTCCTTGGTAGTGGTGGAGCACTCTCTGGAGAGCGCCCTGGTAGAGGAAGTGGTTATCGAGGCGAATATCCCTCTCCAAGCCATGGGTCCACTCCCTTCTTCCGAGGATGTCGCTCAGGCCCCGCCGTCTTCCTTAAACACACTGGCTATGGTGCTGTCGCCGCCTGATATCAGAGCCCCCGGCCCATTCCTGACAGACGCAGAGGTCGAAGAAGAGCTTCAGCACCTTCTGGCTCGACTACATCTGGGAGGCGAGGAGGCTAACGACTCAGCTGCCATCACCATTGATTTGTCCTTCATAGAGTCCATGGCGGCTAGCATGAAGGAAATGCAGGCCTGGCATCACCAAAGTGGCAAGAGCTCAAGGAACGGCGTGAATCCGCCGACAAGGTGGATATGAGGCTGAAGGACAAGTGCTTGGAGCTGCGTGAATGGAACGACAAGCAGTTCAAGGCACTCATGAGGCAGCAAGAGAACCTCCAGATGATGAGGGAGGATGTCACGGCTCAGGAGACACGCTTGGTGGACCGCAAGGCATCTTTGGACGCCAGGGAGCGAGTGATCTCCCTTCGGGAGGAGAATCTTGAAGCTACCGACCATGCCAAAGACCAATATTTGGAGGCCCGGGTGCAGCAACGCACCAAGGAGTTGACGGTCAAGCATAAGGTTCCTCTGGACACCCTTGCAACTGACCATGCTGCCCAGCTGAAGAAGCTTATTGAAGACCTAGATGTCGCATCTGCCGCCAAGACTGACCTCGACCGGCAGGTGGCTATGTTGAACGAGGACCTCGCCAAAGGCACTAAGGAAGTGGAGGCACTCAAGGAGGAAGCCTGGCAGACAGAGCTCCGCTTGGCTAATATCCATTTGCATCTCTCCTCCAAGACCCAAAGCCTCAAGGACGCCAACGACAACATCTCTGACATGAAGGCAAGGATCGGTTCGTTGGAGCAGTCGGCGGAATCCCTTGAATCCTGGCAACAGTTGTTGTCCAAGGACTTGGGAACCGCCAAGCGTCTCTGGCAAGATACAGAGGACATGCTGAAGAATCGAGTCGACACGAGCAACCTCTGGATCAAGAGCCTGATTGACATTGCAGAACGTCTTGGCGCCCAAGCTACGACGATGGGCATGGATGGCCCAGTCTACTCAGCCAGCAAGCAGGAGGTCCCAAGTGTCAAGCTGGGGCTCTTCTTCAACGAGTTGATCGACAAGATGAAGGTTCATGAAGAGGGGACGGCCGAACGTTTCACGACCGAGTCGCGGAGGCTCGCTCGCAATGCCCTATTCATGGTTTTGAGCAACATCGCCTGCTGCCACCCAGAGTTTGATCTTGATGATAGCTTCAAGAAGCCGCCGGCGGGTGCTGACGTTGCTGCCACTGAGGAGAAGGCTACTCCCCACGCCGACAGGGTTCTCTGTGTTTAAGTTGTTCCTCCTGGTCACAGGGCCAAGTATTGGGCCACAGTCGTTTCCACAGGGCCCAGTAATGAAACATGACATATATTTTGTGTTTAGTCATTTTATCTCTAGTGTTTGCGCGAAACTAATACACCTAGTTGGATCCTAAAATGCGTGTTTATCCCTTTAAAGTCTATATGCTCGTGTTTATATGATCAATTCCTATCCATGTTCTGGATGCCTGCCGATATCATATTGCCACGATTGTCGTAAGGATCTGGCACTTAACATTCATCTTGGCATGGATGCGTCTCGACAGGTTTTTCCTAGGTAGCTCTCAATGCAGCATCTCGACCTGTGAGCGTGGCCCTGGACAGGACGATGGTGAGATCAAAGAAACTAGCCAAGGTTCTGTTGCATGAGGGATTTCCCAATACAAACACTCACTAGAATTAAGGGATAAACGACTGCAAAAATCTGAAAACGCATCAACAAGAAGTGATAACGTGGACTTAGCTTTCATTTCCAAACTTCTTTTTCCTCTGATGGGCCGCGCGCGTTCGACGCGTCTACGGTGCCTTGAGGAGTAGAAGGCAACCAAGTGGTTTCTTTGTTCCTGGAAAGGATTGACATGCACTTCTTGTAGCTGGCGGCCATCGGGGGCACAGTGTCGGGCTTCTCTGGTCCTCTTCCAATTTTGCTCCATTCCCCTCGAGTCAGTGTGGCGGCTGCTGTCGCATGGGTCGTGCCAATGCAGGCAGACTTGCCGAAGCATGCTTGACAAGGCATCAATCGACGAACTCATACCAGCGCTTTTCTCAGGATTACCCACAGCGGGGAAAATACTGGACCAAGCATCGCGTGGTAATTGTCGACGTCGACGATGCCGAGGCTAAAGCAGCTCGACTGCTGACATGGGGGAGGGACATGAAGGAGGGAGCTCATCACGCACGTCTTGTTCCCCTTCCTTTGGACGGTGTCCGAATGTCGAGAACGACATACGAGCCGCTGGGATAAATCTACCGCCGCCAGTGGTGGTCTTGGCCATAACCGTTGACACGGTGAAGCTCGAAGAGTGATAGGACGGCGCGAGGGAGACCCCCCCCCCCGCTTTGCTTCTGCGTCTTCGCGGGTGCCATAGTTGATGGCGCCATCGAACATCGAAGATGGATACGGTGATGAAGATGACGTGATGCGCATGACTTCGAGTTCGTGCAAGCGATCCCCCTACCTGGCACTCCAAAGATGTCACGAAATATTCATAGCCACCTATGGGACCAGGAGACCCCTTGCCGGTTCGCCAGGGGGACGTCGCGTTGCACAAAGAGCAGACCAGCGCACGGCAGCACGACAGAGAGCACACAAGAAATTTACCCAAGTTTGGGCCACCGTGAGGCATAAAACCCTACACCTGCTTTGGTGGATTGATGGTGGAATGGAGATGGTGGAGCGTAGTACACTTTGCCCGGCACGGGTGGCCGTGAGACCGTAGTGACTACGCGTGTATGGTGGTGTGTGTTCGTCAACTTTCTAACCTTCTAACCCCTCCTACGAGTGCCATGGGCCTCCTTTTATAGATTAAGAGGTCACCACAATGGCAAAGTAGTCATTATCCACTGATATGATAGCAAACAGTGCTATCATACCCAACTCTGCGGGCTGACAGGGTGCATTAAATGCGCCACTTAGTGTCACATCACAGGTTGCTCGGCAAGGCTTGCCGGGCTATCTTGCCAGCTCCGCGCCTGTTCTCATGACACGTTGCAGGATGGGTGTCATATGTGGGTTTCTTCTGTAGGAAATGGCTGCCACTTAAACACCTTGCCAGATGACACCGCACTGATTGACAACGCGGGTCGTTTTGAGTAGTTGGTGGGGTGGTTCTTCCCCCACGAGCCCTGACAGACCTTGCCGGGATGTCTAGGTTGCCTACTTCTGGTGGTGGCCTCGCCCCTTGCCGGGCTTGCCTGCTCGGCAAGGGAGGCCCTTCTCTTGCCGATATCTTTCTCCCCTGGCTTGATCTTGGTCCCTCTGAACTGCATGTTGGTTCTTCGAATCTGTTGGTCCTTCAATCTCTAACTTAGTCTTGGCCTGTCCGTGCACAAGTCAGGGGAAAATTCATACCCCATATATTTTCCCCGACAAGTATGTTTGTGCATCCTTGCAGGGAAGATTGATCTATTCGAATAGTCATGTCCATGGTAACGGACGCTCGGAGTTGTATCCTGATCGATACAACTAGAACATGATGTTGAGGCATGTAATGGAAATGATGGCTCCGAGATTGCTTTCTCGTAGGGAGTCAAGGAACTGATCTCTGGGCGATGTTACAACATACTTACTACTATTATAATATGTTACTCTTATCTCTTCTGATGTTGCAAGATGATTGACGATGCTAGTCTTCGATAGGCTAGGCTTTCCCCTTCTCTTCTGGCATTCGGTAGTTCAGTCCATAGATACTACCCATTTCATTGACATCGATGCATATGTAGTGTAGAACCTTGCTTGCGAGTACTTTGGATGAGTACTCACGGTTGCTTTGCTCCCTCTTTTCCCCATTTACCATTCTTCTCAGATGTCGCTACCAGATGGTGGAGCCCAGGATCCAGACACCACCGCGGACGGCTACTACTACCCCGAGGGTGCCTACTACTATGTGACAGATGCCAGTGACCAGGAGTAGTTAGGAGGCTCCCAGGCAAGAGGCCTTTCCTTTTCGATTGTTGATACTTTTGTGCTAGCCTTCTTAACACAAACTTGTTTAACTCATGACCATACTCAGATAATGTTGCTTCCCTGACTCGTTTGTATTCGATGTTATGTAATCAATCCCTCGAGGTCCCTGTCTTGTTATACAAAGCTTGTATCATTTTAATTTGTGTCTAGAGTTGTGTTGTGATATCTTCCGGTGGGTTCCTGATCTTGATAGTACACATTTGCTTGCATGATTAGTGTACGATTGAATCCGGGGCGTCACACTTGAGCTGCGTGCAGGGGCATTATTTTGGGCAAACGGTGGCTCGAAGTGGCACCAATGAATCATCGGTGAGCCCGTTCCCACAAGTAGGTTCCCGCTCAAGCTTCCCGCCCAACTCGGTGAAATCCCCCAAAATCCCAATGCTTACCGGCCTGCTATATAAACCCTCATAGCCGGCATGTCCTACGTCGCATTCCCCCCTCCCTCCCTGTAGCTTATCTCGTATGCTTCTCCCACAATCGCCAATGGCAGCGATCTATCATCGTCACTCAGCCACTACACTATCATCAGAGGATAACTCCAGCTGGGAAGCTACACCGCGGCGGCGGTGCAGGCCCTGGCGTAGTGTAGTGCGCATGGCATCCCTGTTGGTGTGCGCAGAACACTGATAACCCACAAGTGTAGGGATCAGTTGTAGCCTCTTTTGATAATTAAGAGTGTCGAACCCAACGAGGAGCTAAAGGTAGAACAAATATTCCCTCAAGTTCTATCGACCACTGATACAACTCTACGCATGCTTAACAAGTATGAAACTAGAAGTACTTTGTAGGTGTTGTAGGATAGGTTTGCAAGATAACAAAAAGTACGTAAATAAAAACTAGGGGATGTTTATATAAATAAAAAATTAAGTTAGTATAGTGAGTGTGGAAAAGTGGTGGTAGGAGTTGCGGAATTGTACCTAAGCAATCGACTACGTTACTAGACCGATAGCAATTTTTATGTGGGAGAGGCCACTGCTAGCATATCATCCCTTACTTGGAATTATATGCACTTATGATTGGAACTCCAGCAAGCATCCGCAACTACTATCATTCATTAAGGTAAAACCCAACCATAGCATTAAGATATATATTGGCCCCGCTTAAATATCGCATACATCAATTTCCGTGCTAGGCTGAAGCTGCTATCACCCTTGCCCTCCAATACATAGTCCTATCAACGTACAACTAACCCTATGGTGTGATCCACATGCGTGCTCATATAATGGGCACCAAAGGACAACAACATAACCACAAGCAAATTAAACCAATCATAGCAATTCACCCATCACCGATAAGACAACAAAAATCTACTTAGGCATCATAGGATGGCAACACATCATTGGATAATATTATGAAGAATAAAGCACCATGTTCAAGTAGAGGGTACAACGGGTTGCAGGAGAGGGAACTATTGTAGATAGATGGGGGAAGGTGATGAAGATGTTGGGGAAGATGACGGGGGTGTTGCTGTAGATTGTCGTCACATGATGATTGCCCTGGCGGTGTTCCGGCACCACCCGTAGAGAGGGAGAGAGAGCCTCCCTCCGTCTTCTTCTTCCTTGGCCTCCCTCCTAGATGGGAGGAGGGTTTACCCTCTGGTCCTTGGACTCCATGGCGGTGGAGGGGTGGGAGACCCTGCGAGATTGGATCTCTCTCTCTCTCTCTCTCTCTCTCTGTGTGTGTGTGTGTGTGTGTGTGTTTCCTTCTGTTTCCGTGTTCCCTATTTTTGGCTTTCACCGTTTCTTAAATTCCCGGAGATCCTTAACTCCGATTGGGCTGAAATTTTAACATGATTTTTATCCGGATATAATATTTGTTATGCCCGAAGGACAACTCCAATCGAACTTTGGGGTGGCCACAGGCCCCCTGGCCGCACACTGGGTAGGGGGTGCACCTCAAGGGCTTGTGGGTCCCTCAGGCATCGTCTTGCGTTGATTCCGCTTCCCAAAAATCACATATATTCCAAAAAAATCTTCGTAAATCTTTATTGCATTTGGACTCCATTTGATATGGATTTGCTGCGGAACAAAAAAACATGCAATAAACAGGAACTGGCACTGGGCACTAGATCAATATGTTAGTCCCAAAAAATGATATAAAATAATGTCAAAAGTATATGAAAGTTGTAAAACATGGGCATGAAACAATCAAAAATTATAGATACAACGGAGACGAATTAGCATCTCCAAGCTTAATTCATGCTTGTCCTTGAATAGGCAAATGATAAAAAAGATAATTTTTTATGTGGAATGCCACCTAGCGTAATCTTGATAATGTAATCAAATCATGGCATGAATATTAAGACATGAGTGATTCAAAGCAATAGTCTACCATTTGACATTAAGGCAATAATACTTTAAGCATACTAATAAAGCAATCATGTCTTCTCATAATATCATGGCTAAAGAAAGTTATCCCTACAAAATCATATAGCCTAGCTATGCTCCATCTTCATCACACAAAGTATTTCATCATGCACAACCTTGATGACAAGCCAAGCAATTGTTCCATACTTTTAATGTTCTCAAGCTTTTTCAACTTTCGCGCAATACATGAGCATGAGCCATGGATATAGCACTATAGGTGGAATAGAAGGTGGTTGTGAGGAGAAGACAAAAAGGAGAAAGTCTCACATCAACTAGGCAAATTAATGGGCTATGGAGATGACCATCAATCGATAGCGATGCAAGTGAGTAGAGATTGTCATGTAACGGATGCACTAGAGCTATAAGTGTATGAAAGCTCAAACTGAAAACTAAGTGACTGTGCATCCAACTTGCTTGCTCATGAAGACCTCGGGCATTTGAGGAAGCCCATCATCGAGATATACAGGCCAAGTTCTATAATGAAAAATTCCCACTAGTATATGAAAGTGACAATATAGGACATTCTCTATATGAAAAACATGGTGCTACTCTGAAGCACAAGTGTGGTAAAGGATAGTAACATTGCCCCTTCTCTCTTTTTTGTCATTTTTTATTTTTATTTATTTATTTATTTTGGGATCTTTGGCCTCTTTTTTATTTATTTTGGGCTCTTTGGCCTCTTTTTATTTGTGTAAGTTCGAAGTTTCATCCCGACATGAGGGAATCATAGCCTCCATCATCTTTCCTCACTGGGCAATGCTCTAATAAAGGTGATCATCACACTTTTATTTACTTACAACTTGATAAAACTAATACATGATGACTATATGAATACCTCTGGCAGTGTACTAGGATGTGCAATGATCTAGCATAGCAAAGATTTCAAAAAAACGGAGAAGCCATGAAAATATCATGCTAGCTATCTTACAATCATGCAAAGCAATATGACAATTAATGCTCAAGTCATGTATATGATGATGATGGAAGTTGCATGGCAATATATCTCGGAATGGCTATGGAAATGCCATCATAGGTAGGTATGGTGGTTGTTTTGAGGAAGGTATAAGCATGGTTTTGTGCACCGGCGAAAGTTGCGCGGCACAAGAGAGGTTAGCAATGGTGGAAGGGTGAGAGTGCGTATAATCCATGGACTCAACATTAGTCATAAAGAACTCAGATACTTAGTGCAAAAAATTATTAGCCATCAAAGCAAATTACTAATGTGCATGCCCCTAGGGGGTAGATTGGTAGGAAAAGACCATCGCTCGTCCCCGACCGCCACCCATAAGGAAGACAATCAAAAAATAAATCATGCTCTGACTTCATCACATAACGATTCACCATACGTGCATGCTTCAGGAAACACAAACCTTAACACAAGTATTTCTACCAAACCACAATTACTCACTAACATGACTCTAATATCACCATTTGTATATCGCAAAACTATTGCAAGAAATCAAAAATATCATATTCAGTTATCTACAAGTTTTTATGTAGGATTTTATGACTAACCATGTGAATGACCAATTCATGTTAAATCTCTAAATAGATATTAGTGAAGCATGAGAGTTTAATTCTTTCTACAAAAGATATGCCCACACTCTAACAAATATAAGTGAAGCAAAAGAGCATTCTACAAATGGCGGTTTTCTATGTGTAGAGAAACAGGCAATCCAAACTTTAAATGATATAAGTGAAGCACATGAAGCATTCTATAAAGCCATACTCAAAAGATATAAGTGAAGTGCACGAAGCATTCTATAAATCAACCAAGGACTATCCCATACCAGCATGCTGCATTACTAAAAAAAGGCACATTACGCTCCAAGAATTCACGCATATCATGTGACGAATAAAAATATAGCTCCAACTAAAATGACCGATGATCGTGAGAAGAAAGAGGGGATGCCTTCTGGGTCATCCCCAAGCTTAGTTGCTTGGGAGTACTTGAATATTACCTTGAGGTGCCTCAGGCATCCCCAAGCTTAGGCTCTTGCCAATCCTTATTCCTTCATCCATCATGATCTCACCCAAAACATGAAAACTTCAATCACACAAAACTTAACAAAAACCCTCGTGAGATCCGTTAGTATAATAAAGCAAATCACCACTTTAAGTACTGTTGAAAACTCATTCATATTTTATTTTTGCAACTATTGTACTCTAACTTCACCATGGTTTATGTCACCGATACAATCAATAGATTCATCAAAACACGCAAAACAATGCATCAAAAACAGAATAGTCTATAGCAATCTGAACATATATGTAGCGACCATACCTCAAACAGTCCGATCTCTATGCATCAGTGTCATCCCTGGATCAGAAATGCTGACACGCACAGTACTTGAGGATTTATAACAGAGTAGCAATCACACACTTATTATATTGAAAGTCTCAAAAGAGAACATAAAACAATAAATATGGCTTAAGGCCATCTAAATCGATAACAGCGGAAGGCTTGGAAGATAAAATGAGTCCATCAACTCCAACGGCATCACTGAGTGAAAGACAACGACCTATAGCTCCTTACTCGTCGTCTGAAAAGTCTGCAAGATGAACGATGCAGCCCGAAATGGGTCAGCACATGGAATATGCTAGCAAAGTAACACAAGAGAATAACAAACAGAATAATTGCTATCACTACATGCATATATGGCTGGTGGAGGCTGTATGGTTAATACATTTTTACGAAAAGCCATTTTTTTCCTACAACAGAGTAATAAATTTATTTAACTATCATCGTAGTTGTTAAACATTAAGAAGGTTCCTCCAACTCAATCCCAATTAAACATCATCATTAAACCCCAAACAAATTATATTAAGAGTGATGAGATCAATCATGATAATCCAAGAACTAGATATTCAAGATGTCCATAACCGGGGACACGGCTAACCATGATTAGTTTATACACTCTGCAGAGGTTTGCACGCTTTTCCCCACAAGACTCGAATACATCCATGGTCGGAGATTCGAGACACAGTCTTTCTGAAGCATTAACTCTTTACTCTGGGTAGACTATACCACCTACAACCCACTACATCTGCTAGTCTACCTCTTCAATAGCTTCACGCAACTTACTCAACTATGCTAGAGCGCATAATAGCTTGTGGCTGCACACGGAAGTTTCTAGCATGAATAATCTTTTGATCCCTTTGATCCTAGGTGGCGGGCCGTAGGATGATCACACGGGTCCTCCGGGATATCCTAGGACAACACTGGGTTCTCCAGGTGCCCAGAAGCAATCCACCCAGATGTGTATTCAAGTTGCCACCTTAAGTTGAACCATTAATATATAACTCACATCTATCATGAATACTCTCAAACCCAATCCACGTCTACGAGCATAGCATAGCAATATAAGCAACGTAGAAGTAACTCCCAAGGTTTGAAAAATAAACAGGTGAATCGGTACTACCTCAACTACTTCCCAAAACCCACAATTTAATCAGATCCTAATCATGCAAATGTTTGAGGATTGATCTAATGCAATAAAACTAGGTAGTAAAAAGGGTATGATCAAAGTGTTACTTGCCTTGCTGATGATCCGTGAAACCTAGAGACTCGTAGTAGCACGCTTCGCACTCCGGGTACTCTATCGCAAACAACAAGCACACAATAAGCACTCAACTAGAAGCACGGGTAAAACTCAAATAAAAGATCTAGCTAGAAAGTTCAACTTAGGAACTCCGGTTTGCAAAAAGAGTCAAATCAAATGAAGCAACGAAACTCAAACTACGAAAGAAACAAGATCCATTTACTAATCTGAACTTAAGTCAAATTTTACAGTAGCAAAAACTTGTTCAAGTTGGTTAAACAGAAAGAGGGCTTCGAGACAAAGATCTAGGCGCTTGAATCGCCTGATTCTGACTAACAAGCGAAAAGTTATACTAGAACAAAGATTAGGGCAGAAATCGCGATCGAAAATAATCGCGGAAAAACCCTGGAAAAAAAGAAAACTGACGAACAGGCTAACAAACGAACGTTCGTTGTCTGTGGTTAACGAGTGAAAACAGTTCATTAAAACGAACGTACGAACGGGCGTTCGCTAAATAAATAAACCGGGAAAACCTGATCTAAAAAAACTAGTATTTCGAAAAAAATAAACCGATCGGTTTTCCGAAGAAAACTGGCGGCGGCAACTACCTCAGCGAGATCGGCGGCGAGGTTGGCGGCGGCTCCGGCGGCAGCGGCGAGGGGCAACGGCGGTGGCGGGGCTCCGGACGGGCGGCGGCGGTGCTGGGTTCGGGCGGCAGCTAGGGTTTTCGGGCGGGGTGGCTGCGGCTCAGGCCTCTGCGGCTTATAAGGGCCGCCGGGCTAGTGTCTAGGTCGGACACGGCCTGGTTAGGTCGGTTGACTTTTTTAAAAAATAATTCCGCTCAAAAAAACAAAGAAAAGAAATACTAAAATGACTCCAAAAATCCTGAAATAAATTTTCCCCTTCCTCTAAAAATTTAACGGACAAGGTGAACATTTATTTGGGCCTCTAATGCAATTTAGAAAAACACATATTTTTCCTAATTCAAATAAAATAGCGATAAAAACTCCGAATACAATCTTATTTGATTTTAACATTAAATCTCCAATATTTCTTTATTTTGGGGAAGTCATTTTATCCCCTCTCTTTTTATTTTCATAAAAGAAATATTCGAAGATAAAATAATTAAAATCAAACAATCCTCTTTTTTCAAAATTTGAGAAAACTCAAATATGAAAATAACGAAATCCCCAACTCTCTTCGTGAGTCCTTGAAGTGTGTAGAATTTCTAGGATCAAACCAAAATGCAATGAAATATGATACGCAATGATGATCTAATGCATAACATTCCAAATTGGAAATTTGGGATGTTACAAACCTACCCCCCTTAAGATGAATCTCGCCCTCGAGATTCGGGTTGGCTAGAAAATAGGTGAGGGTGATCCTTCTGTAGGTCTTCCTCTCGTTCCCAGGTGGCTTCATCCTCAGTATGGTGGCTCCACTGAACTTTACAGAACTTGATAACCTTGCTGCGTGTGACTCGGCTGGCAATATAAAGAATCTTGAATGGTTTCTCCTCGTACGTCAAGTCGCTATCCAACTGAATCGCTTCTAGTGGCACTGTATCTCTTAGAGGAATATCAGCCATCTCTGCGTGGCACTTCTTCAACTGAGAAATGTGGAACACATCGTGAACTCCTGACAATCCTTCAGGCAATTCCAACTTGTATGCAATTTCTCCCATACGTTCCAAAACTTTGTATGGTCCCACAAAACGTGGCGCTAACTTTCCCTCAACTCCAAAACGCTTCACTCCTAGAAGTGTGATACTCGAAGATAAACTCTGTCTCCGACTTCGTAAACTGTCTCCTTGTGCTTAAAATCCGCATAGCTCTTCTGCCTGGACTGGGCTACCTTGAGTCTATCGCGTATCCGTCTAACCTTATCTTCAGACTCTTTAATCAAATCTGGTCCAAACAACTGACAGTATCCAACTTCATCCCACAACAGTGGTGTCCTGCACCTCCTTCCGTACAATGCTTCGAAAGGGGCCATCTTCAAACTGGCTTGATAGCTGTTGTTGTAAGAGAACTCTGCATAAGGCAAATTGTCGTCCCAACTAGATCCATAGTCTAGCGCACAAGCTCTCAACATATCCTCCAAAATCTGATTGACTCTCTCAGTCTGTCCATCTGTCTGCAGATGAAAAGTTGTACTGAACTCTAGCTTGGTTCCCAAAGTCTCATGCAACTGATTCCAAAACTTTGAGGTAAACTGGGTTCCTCTTTCTGATACAATGGTCCTTGGGACTCCATGCAGACAAACGATTCTGGTCATGTAAATCTTTGCCAACTTAGCACTGGTGTATGTGGTCTTCACTGGGATGAAATGAGCTACTTTCGTCAAACGATCGACTACAACCCATATCGAGTCATAGCCTAAACGAGTTCTAGGCAATCCCTTGATAAAGTCCATGCCTAGTTTATCCCACTTCCATTCGGGTATCAGCAATGGCTGTAACAGACCCGCTGGCTTCTGATGTTCTGCCTTCACTCTCTAACATACATCACAAAGTGCTACATACTCCGCAATATACTTCTTCATTCCGGTCTACCAGAAACTATCCTTCAAATCCAGATACATCTTGGTATTTCCTTGGTTAATCGAATATGGCGAATCATGGGCCTCTTGTAGAATCAACTTCCCGATCTCCGAATCATTTGGCACATATACGCGGTCTTCAAACCATAGGGTATCGTGCTCATCCTCACGAAATCCTTTAGCTTTTCCTTTGCTCATCCTCTATTGTATCTCATCAATCTCCTTGTCCGTCTTCTAAGCTTCTCTAATCTTATCCATCAAAGTAGATTGAATCTCCAATGTTGTTACATAACCCCTCGGAACTATTTCCAAGCATAGCTCACGAAGATCCTCTGCTAACTCCTTGGGTAACTCTCCGGTCATGAGTGTATTGACATGACTCTTGTGGCTCAACGCATCGGCTACTACGTTAGCCTTTCCGGGATGATAATGTAACTTCATATCATAATCCTTGATGAGCTCCAACCATCTCCTTTGCCTGAGATTCAACTCCTTCTGCGTGAAGATATACTTCAAACTCTTGTGATCCGTGTACACCTCACAATGATTTCTGATGAGAAAATGTCTCCGCGTCTTTAATGCATGCACTACGACTGCTAACTCCAAATCATGGGTAGCATAATTTAACTCATGGGGTTTAAGCTGTCGTGAGGCATAAGATACAACTCTTCTTTCCTACATAAGCACTGCTCCAAGTCCTCGACGAGAAGCGTCGCAAAATACACCTGGTAATCTTTGCGTTGATCTGGAAGAATCAACACTGGAGCTGTAACCAAGCGTTTCTCCAACTCCTGAAAACTGGCCTCACATTCCTCAGTCCATTTGAACTTGGCGTCCTTCTTCAACAACTCCGTCATGGGTTTTGCAATCTTCGAGAAATTCTCGATGAACCTCCGGTAGTATCCTGCGAGTTCAAAAAAACTCCGGATCTCTCCAACTGACGTGGGTGCTTCCCAATTTGTCACAGTGATGACCTTGGTAGGGTCTACGGCTATTCCTTCTCCGGATATAACATGTCCTAGGAATCCAACTTCCTTCAACCAAAACCCACACTTGCTGAACTTGGTGTATAGCTGATGTTCTCTAAGCTTTCCAAGTACCAAATGCAAATGCTCCTTATGCTCCTCTTCATTCTTTGAATAAACCAAAATATCATCAATGAACACCACGACGAACTTATCTAAAAACTCCATAAACACCTTGTTCATCATGTTCATAAAATAGGCAGGTGCGTTAGTCAGACCAACTGACATAACGGTATACTCATATAGCCCGTACCTTGTGGTAAAAGTTGTCTTAGGTATATCCTGCTCTCGAATCTTCAGCTGGTGGTACCTTAATCGCAGATCGATCTTGGAAAATACCTTAGCTCCTTGCAGTTGGTCAAACAAGTCATTGATCATCAGTAGTGGGTACTTGTTCTTGATCGTCACCTCATTCAGTCCTCGATAATCAACAACCATCCTCAACGATCCATCCTTCTTCTCCACTAGAAGTACTGGTGACCCCCAAGGTGACGAGCTTGGGAGAATATAACCTTTATCCAGTAACTCCTTAATATGTTTCTTAATTTTCTCTAAATCCTTAGCAGGCATCATGTACGGTGAGGGAGTCCTGGATTAGGGGGTGTTCTTGTAGCCGGACTATACCTTCAGCCGGACTCCTGGACTATGAAGATACAAGATTGAAGACTTCGTCCCGTGTCCGGATGGGACTTTCCTTGGCGTGGAAGGCAAGCTTGGTGATGCGGATATTCAAGATCTCCTACCATTGTAACCGACTCTGTGTAACCCTAACCCTATCCGGTGTCTATATAAACAGGAGGGTTGTAGTCCATAGGACAGAATCAACTCCATACACAACAATCATACCATAGGCTAGCTTCTAGGGTTTAGCCTCCTTGATCTCGTGGTAGATCTACTCTTGTACTACCCATATCATCAATATTAATCAAGCAGGAGTAGGGTTTTACCTCCATCGAGAGGGCCCGAACCTGGGTAAAACAAAGTGTCCCCTGTCTCCTGTTACCATCCGGCCTAGACGCACAGTTCGGGACCCCCTACCCGAGATCCGCTGGTTTTGACACCGACATTGGTGCTTTCATTGAGAGTTCCTCTATGTGATCGATAAAAGGATCGATGGCTCGCCTGCAGATCTACTGCGACTTCGGCATCTTCGTCACCAGCTCGACTGGTCACCTTGGTTCGACCAAGAATTGTGCCCCGTGTTCGGATCACCATGTTCGAACGAGAGCCTTCATCAAACATCAACTCCGATCTCTATCAAGATCACGGAGGAATTATCTATGGAGCTCGGGGGCTCAACGTCAACATTGCCCTCAAGCGACCGTGCTATTTTTCTGGACAGCAAACTCGTATCTGCCACCACCACCTCCTTGAGTATCGCTTTGACGATCGTTTTGGTGGAATTGTGCGGAATTGAGTCTACAACAACCCTGGAAAATTTTGTCGAGTTCCGATGGAGGAATCTCTGGCAATCCACGATATACCGGAGCCCTGTCAAATCTGGACGGGAATTTGGATGAGTTTAGGGCGTGGTGTCCAGCTTCCAGCTCGGACGTCCTTTGGAAGATCCAACCGTTGAACGGCTGCGGAATTCCTATATCTACCACCTCTCAAAATTTCAGCTCGATCCGACCGTCCAAACTCCGGGAACCTTCCGATTAGTGCATCACTTTTTGGATCTGTTTTCTGCGCGAAAACGAATCTGACCCGAGTTCGTCTTTTTTATGAACAAGATTTCGGACATCCCTTTTGAAGGAAGTTTTGTATGGGGTATTGTGTTTTGTTCCCGAACACATCCCACTAACTTTAAGATCTTTTGAACATGATCTTCAACATCATGCTGGTGTCAAACCAGTCCGGCAATATTGCTCCACGGCTGCCGACCTGCGCTATACACGTCGTCACTTTGTTGAGCCGAGCTCAACTTCTTCGGATCATCATCTCGGCAAGCCGAACAAGAGTCCGGCATCGCCAAGGATAAATCATCACCAACATCGCCGCCCCACGGATTACATGGAGCGGGCATACCGGCATCACCGCACGGTCGCTTCATCAAGCCGGCATCAACCACGTCACGACCTGCATCGGCAGGGCCGCACTATTGCTTCTTCAAGCTGGTGTCCATCACGCCGACCTAATTCGACTCATCGGCTGACATCGAGGCTTCGCCATCTCTTTATCAACCTACTCCGGTAATGGGTGTGCGGATCGAGTCCCAATTTTGGGAATCACCTTCCTTCGGATTGCTACAACAAATAAACCAGGTGCTATTAATCCTAGTATTTTTTGCTTGTTTGGGTTCAATTTTTCCCAAGGAATTATTACTCTGGTTTGTCCATCATATGTACACAGGTCTATCAAATGGTGGCCGCATTAACGACGGTCGCATCGTGGTCCGGTCAGTCTCCGTACATAGTCCGGCGAATGCCGCATCCGGAACTCAGACCGACCTGTGAATTCAGGCTTTGCCACGCCTTTACCGCATCACGCCGACGCCCTGCATCGACATTGACTTCGGCGCTGGACCATATTTCTTTTATTACTCACTTTGCATAAATTATTTATTATGCAACATTTTTTTAATTATCATTATTACTATTATCTCCGGTTTGCACTATTTTTTGTGCACAGGAAAACGATCCGAGGACTTCGGCGTCACTCCGCCGGTCTGCATTGACCGTGCTATGTCACCACTTCGTCGTGTCGAGCTCTCCGCTCCACCACCTCGGGACCGGCTTGGGGGATGGAACCTTGCCCTGCATCAAGCTCGGACCGCGTCATCAATACCGAACATATTAACCAGCTAAGTCGCTTTCATGCTCAATGCTTTAATTTCTAACTTGTGTTTGGTTCGACCAAGCATTATACTTTTTTGGAAAAAGTTGCTTGTAAATTTTTTTCGTTGTCCAAACTTTGTTTGTGACACACAAATTCAAGGACCCAATTCACTTGGGGGTTTCCTTTATGAAGCTTTTCCTCTTGCATGTGATTATACTTGTACGGCTTCGTTCCTTGTTCGTGTATTATGCCACAATATGCACCACATTGACTTAAGCGATTTGCAAGCTGGGTTGCCTCGCTCCTGTGTTTACCCCTACGTTCCTGATTGTTCGGCTAGGGAGTAAAGGGAGCACCTCTGCGATTGTCACGATCGGGTCACCCGAGCCAGACCTTAGACTGGGTGAAGCCGAAAGCTAGCGCTCTTATAGTTATTCAATGATGGTTGGCACACAACGGAACTCATGAGTACAAAAAATCTATTGCATAAGTCTCATAATAACAATGAGCACCGAAGAAAGGTATCGGTGTGGGTACTATTTTCTTCGAAGATGCTTCTTACTCTTCGCAGTAATATAGCATAAGTTCCCTGAGCGCGCTTTGTCTGTTACAGCCTTATGGCCTGATTGCCTGGTTATTGGAAACACCGTCGATATTCTCGACCGATGGAGTACATAACACTTTTCGGTCCTTAACCGAAGAGGGAGAAGCCGACGGTCGGTTAAGACACGTTTAAAGTTCGGTTGAACATAGATATGATATAAGTACTTCGGTACATGCAATCATTCTTCTACCCAAGTCACTCAGGGGCTCTTAAGTTTATTTGAGCCGTTTTATAATAAGTGCTCTTCTTCTCAGTCGTTGCAAAGTTCTATTATTATTATTTATCACTCCTTTTTTCGACGCGAGTGTGCGGTCACTAGCCGGGGAGCCTAATTTCTCTCTCAAAGCCGCTAGAGTTTAGTTTGCTAAACTGGCCTAATGAGAAGTACTCCGCCCTCAGGATAGGTGGTTGAAGCCGTAGGCTGACCCACTCGAAGTCTTGAGATAGGATGTGTCATGTTAAAGCACGACAGAAGCACTTCTTTTTTCTAAGACCAATTTCGGATTGGCACCGAACACTTGATCTTGTTCGGACGTCATGTTTTTACTGACGTTTCTTGGTTTTCCAAGCTTTTTGGCACTTTTAAACTATTTGTGCTTTTCCAACATTAGTCTCGCAGTGCAACGCCAGACACCTTTAGGGATTCGGCAAAACATTCTCAGATATTGCTACATACGCATCGGTTTCGAATTGTGTCTTCGGTCAATAGTTGGGTTGCCCGGCTCCTGCGCTTGCCTCCTACGTTCCGCTTTGTTCGGATAGGTGTGCAAAGGGAGAACCACTGCGATTGTGCTTCCAGCTCACATGGTTAAGCACCTCAGTGGAGAAAGCCGAAAACTGACTGTCACAATAAGCGTAAACTGGTCAGCGATCCGATGACTATGTTAAATAACAGGCCGTTCATAACATTGGCCGAAGTGTTTACGGCTTGACCTCGACCGTCGCCGAACACTACCGAGGGCAATTAACTAGCCTCCCAAACTAAATCCTCGATATTTTGCTCTTACATTGGAGCTGAGGTTTTATGATCATGCTTAGCATGACAACCCAAAGAAAGGAACCGATAGCGGGACTATTTTCTTTGGAAGACATTTCTTCTGTTAAACAATAATATAACATATCTCTCCGCGTACCTTTGTTTATAAAATTGTATGGCCAGATTGCCTTGTTCGTCGTCCTCATAAAGGCTTTATAAAGTAGGATAAACACTCCTCGGCTACTGACCGAGGAGGTGGAAGCCGATGGTCGGTCAACAAAGTTTTGTACAATGCGGATCTGAGCATTAATGACGTAAAGTACTTGGATACATAGAGTCATTACACATAATTTGTGATTTTACTATGGATATTGATCCTTAATTCGGCCACCCGTGCCCGCATTAAGGCTCGGGGGCTACTGGGCTTCGGGCTTATTATTTACAAATATTAAAGGGGCACATCAATCCCCTGATCTGGTGTTGCCACCCGACCAGTGTCTCGGGGGCTACTGCATTGCTTGTCCAATGCAGAAAATTTTATGTGCGATATAGTTTCCGAGGATATTTTGATCCTCAGGTTGGTCGGCCGCACCCAACCTGAGTCTTGAGGACTGAGCATGCCGCTTTTGTGTCCCGAAGTATTCTGTCGAGCTAGGACTTGATCCTCAGGCCGATTTTGCAAATCAACCTGAGTCTCAGCGGCTATTGGGATCAGCGGTCTTATGTCATCCTTCATGTGCATCTCGGGTTTTAGACCGATACACACCTTGAGGGCTACTGGCTATATATCTCGGCAGAGAATAAATTGCACCAATAAAAAATATTGACAAAAAATTGGCCCATAGTCGGGGTGGTGCACCACCTCGGAAGCAGTCCGGCATAAAGCTCGGGCACTAGTGGCTGGCTCCATAGAGGGCATTTCCGGCATTAAGCTCGGCTAAACTCCTTCAACTTTTTTGAACCAACGTGATATGACACCTCGGATATAGTCCGACATTGGAGCCTGGACACAGTCCGGCGTTGGAGCTCGGATATATTTGGGCGCTGGAGCTCGGGTGCGCAGGAGATGGATAGGCAAAGGAGGAAGAAGGCGTAGGTAAAAAGGTGGATCCTTATCCCCTTATATGGGTGGATGCGGTTGTGTGTCCCCACCTGCCTAATAAAATTCGCTTGCCTCCCAAGCGCCGTGATAAATGGCGCGGTTAGGGTTACCCATGTCTGTATTGATGAGAATCCTGTAAAAAGGGTACATGATCTCTGCTTTGACGAGACGTACCAAGGAAACCGCCTCGCAAAACATGCTGAGGTGGAAAAGTATAAACGATTCGAGTAAAGGACTTGGCCGTAGTGTGATAGCGCACTGCGGAATACGTCAGCAGATTGGATTTGTGTCAATATAATTCTCTCTATGGCAATATGTGGAAACTTATTTTACAGAGCCAGACACTAATCTTGGTGTTTACAAATCTTCTATGAAGGACTTGGATGAGGAACCCGCCTTGCAATGTCGAAGACAATTTGCGCGTCGGACTCGTCGTCATTGAAGCCTGGTTCAGGGGCTACTGAGGGAGACCTGGATTAGGGGGTGTTCGGGTAGCCGGACTATACCTTCAGCCGGACTCCTGGACTATGAAGATACAAGATTGAAGACTTCGTCCCGTGTCCGGATGGGACTTTCCTTGGCGTGGAAGGCAAGCTTGGCGATGCGGATATTCAAGATCTCCTACCATTGTAACCGACTCTGTGTAACCCTAACCCTATCCGGTGTCTATATAAACCGGAGGGTTGTAGTCCGTAGGACAGAATCAACTCCATACACAACAATCATACCATAGGCTAGCTTCTAGGGTTTAGCCTCCTTGATCTCGTGGTAGATCTACTCTTGTACTACCCATATCATCAATATTAATCAAGCAGGAGTAGGGTTTTACCTCCATCGAGAGGGCCCGAACCTGGGTAAAACAAAGTGTCCCCTGTCTCCTGTTACCATCCGGCCTAGACGCACAGTTCGGGACCCCCTACCCGAGATCCGCCGGTTTTGACACCGACATACGGTCTCTTAGATATTGGCCCTGTGCCTGGCAAAAGCTCAATCAGAAACTCAATGTCTCTATCTGGTGGCATGCCTGGCAACTCTTCTGGAAATACATCCGGGAAATCCTTCACCATTGGTACTTCCTCATGTACAACTCTTGATAAGGAGTTCACTTGAGTCCTATTCGCCACATGCCAGGATACATACTTGATCCTTCTTCCTTCTAGGGTGGTAAGCAAAATTGACTTACTGGCGAAGTCAAGGTTCCCTCCATACTTTGATAACCAATCCATGCCTAATATCAAATCTAGTCCTTGTGACTCCAATACTATTAGGTCTGAGGGAAACAGGTAGTTACCAATCCTTAATGGTAACCGATCACACCAAAGGTCAGCCATATACTCTGCTCCTGGCGAGGTTACTAACATGGGTGTCCTAAGGGTTTGGGTTGGCAGTTTAAACTTATCCACAAATCCCCTTGATATGTATGAATGCGATGCACCAGTATCAAAAAGAACGATCACAGTAAATGACTTAATCATAAACCTACCTATTACTGCATCGGGTTGCACTTCAATCTCATCCACGCTAACGTGGTTCACTTGTCCCCTGTTGAAAGGGTTGGGCTTCTTCCCAGAGCTTCCATTGCCATTGCGATTGTTTGCTTCTGAACATTCTGTGGCATAATGTCCGTACTTGAAACAAGTAATGTGACTTAGATCCTTCTTGGCGGGTGTTGCAGGGTTGGTACAATTTTGACCGTTGCTTCCTCCATTACCATTTCCATTCCTGGGGCCACTATGGTTGTGCGTAATCCCTCCATTGTGGTTGTGACCTCCATGGTTATGCTGAAGGGGTCCTCCCAAGTTTGGGGTAAAACGGGGTCTCTGCTGAGCTCCAGAATTATACTTCCCGTGTCCATACTTCCTCTTACGGTTGTCAATCTGCTGGTGCTTCCCTTCAATCATGAGAGCTCTATCTACCAACTGTTGGTAGTTATTAAAGGTTGCTACCATCAACTGCATGCTCAGCTCATCATTCAGTCCCTCCAGAAACTTCTCCTATTTAGCTGCATCCGTAGCAATGTCATCTGGGGCATAACGTGCTAGCTTACTAAAGTCATCCACATACTGGCCAACGGTGCGTCCTCCTTGGCGTAAGTTGCGAAACTCAGGCTTCTTCATGGCCATAGCTCCTGCTGATACATAGGCAGTGCGAAAAGCCTGCTGAAACTGGTCCCATGTAATAGTGTCGATGGGATAGGTGGCAGTGTAATTCTCCCACCATGCTGCTACGGGTCCATCAAGCTGATGTGAGGCAAAATGCACTCTTTCTGCATTTGTGCATCCTGCAGTGGTCACCTCCCTTCCAATCTTGCAGAGCCAATCATCTGCAACTATCGGCTCGGTGCTACTAGAGAACACTGGAGGATTCAGCCTTAGAAAACGAGCTAAGTGATCAACAGGTGGTGGTGGTGGGTTGTTGTTATTGTTGTTGTTCCCCTGATTTTGATTCTCGACTAGTATCTGCATCAATGCATGTCACATCCCTAGCTTCTGGTGCTGCCTAGTGTTTGCATCATGTTTAAATTTTTGAACTTGAACTGGGGAAATTTGGAAGCCTCAAAACCCTAAATAAAAGAAGGGCAAAAACCCTAAAATCTCATTCATTGTTCCAAAATGCTCTTCTTAAATGTTTGATAATTTTGGCAAAGGGTTCTCGTCCCAACCAAAATATTGAACATTTTTAAGGACTTAATCTTGGGACTTTGAATTTAAATCATTAGTTATTTGAATTTGAATTATATTCATATAATTAGAATATAATTTCAAATACCCCTGAAATATTTTATGAGCTTTTGGAAAAGTCCATCTAGCAACATAAATTATTCAGAGGATATTTGGCACTGTTTTGGATTTGTTAAATTTGAAAAAACAGTGGCAAAGTATAAAAACAGAAACAGAAAAACAATAGAAGAACAGAAACTCCCCTGTAACTTACCTGGCGCTCACCGAAGCCCACCTGGACGGCCCAACACTTCCGGCCCAGCCCATCTCCACTCCCCCCCTGTCCCCTTCCTCCTCGCGCCAGTAGGCACAGGCGCGTGGCCGACGCACGCCGGCGCACGCCCCGGCCACCTCCTGCTTGCCGCTCCACCTCGACACCCTGGACGCCTCCATGCGTGCCACGCCACCCCCCTGGAACTCTCTCACTCTCTCCCGAACTCTTCCCCCTCCTCTGCTTCCTCTCTCTCACTCGCCCGAACGCAGCTGTCGCCGCCGACGAGCTCCCCCACGGCCACAGCCACCCCCTCGCTCCCTCTCCGCATCCCTGAGCTCCGTCCTGACCCCGTGGAGCTACACACAAGACGCACGCGACCCCGGGAGGCCAGCAACATCGCCATCGCCGTCGTCTTCCACCTCGGGCTCCGGCCACCATTGTCGTCGATCTGCCGCACGCAGGACGTCCCCGAGCCCGCTAACCATCCCTACGGCACCGCTGTGAGCTCCGCCACCGTTTCCCCCTCTTCCCCTCTTCATTTGATTGCCGTAGCCATCGCCCCCTTGATGACCGGCAAGCGCCGCCGCCAAAGCTCGCCGGCGATGACGCTCCGGTGACCATTCGGTCCCGGGCATGCGTCCAACGTTCTCACCGCACCGCGTAGACACTGTAGGTGTTAACCCCGCATCAGCAAGGCCACTGTGGCCTCGACCTCGAGCTCGCCCGAGCTCCGGCCGCCGCTTCTGTACTCGCCGCCGTCATCTCCGGCGACTCCGAGGCCTTCCGATCGCTCAGCTAGACGCGGTCAAGCGCGGGCTACCCCCTGGTGGCCTTCGCGCATCCATCCGACGCCCGCAGCTCAAGTCCGGCGAGTTGCCGCCGCAGTTTAGGTCGTCACCGGCGAAACTCCGTCGGGAGCTGACGTGGCTCCGTCATTAGGAGCTAAACCAGCTAGTTAAACAACCTACAGCCACTGACAGTGGGCCCCGCCCCTGGTCAAGCCCCAGTCAGCGCTGGGTTTGACTGGGATTAGTTCCTGTGTCACTGACGTGTGGACCCCGCACGTTAGGTTTGACCTGGACCTGGCCGTTGACTCGCTGACATCATGCTGGCGTCAGGCTGACGCAATTAATTCTTTCTGGATTTAAAATAATTCAAAAAATCCAGAAAATATCCCAAACTTCAAAAAATCATAGAAATTCAACTGTAACTCCAAATTAAATAAATTATATATGAAAAATTATCAGAAAAATTCAAGGAATCCATCTGTACCATTTTCATGCATGTTTGAACAATGTTTGTCCTCTGTTTTGGACAAAACAAATAAAGGGCATTTAAATAATCATATATGGAGTTGGAATTTGAATCATGTACTCAAACCAACTTCATTTAAATCATAGCTAGGTGCATTAGCCCAAAACACATTCATATTGCCATGTCATAGCATGCATCATATTGTGCATTGCATTGATCATGTTTCTTCTGTGTTTGCCGGTGTTGTTCCCCCTCGGTAGACGTTGTTCCGACGTTGTGATCGTTGACACTGATGAAGACTCAATGCTATCTTCAGAAGTGCCAGGCAAGCAAAACCCCCTTGTTCATTCCGATACAATCCTACTCTCTCGCTCCTGCTCTCTTTTACTGCATTAGGACAACAACGATTCAACTGTTACTTGCTGCGGTAGCTGAACCCCTTTATCCTCTGCATGACCTGTCATTGCCACAGTAAATAGATGAAACCCACTAGTATGAGTAGGAGTTGTTTGAGCCATGTTGTGCCTACTCATTCATGTTTGTTTGTCATGCCTGCTATTGCTTAGAGTTGAGTCAGGTCTGATTCATCGGGGATGAATCAGAGGTGTGTGAACATGTCCTACTGTGTGTGAGCTAAGTGGTGAACACGATTTGGTAAAGGTAGCGGTGAGAGGCCATGTAGGAGTACATGGTGGGTTGTCTCATTGAAGCCGTCCTTAGGAACTGAGCTCTGTGTTTGTGATCCATGATTCAGCTACTACCATACATTGGGCCCTGAAATATGACCCCGCTCGACTTCTTATTCACCCAAGTCCTCTGTCCAGGAGTTGCAAGTAGTTTCTGGTGTTTGTAGTATGCTGGAGGCCGTGCACAGCGCTGACCGGAGGGGTGGGCTGTGATGCGGTAGGCACGTGGCCGGGTATACCGGGCGCCCGTTTGGTGTCACGGAACCCTGTTCACATCGTTTGGGGCTGTGAGCGAAACTCCGGCCGGATCTCCTCATGGATGGAACCCGAATAGGCGATAAACCTGGACTAGAGACTTGAGTGTTTAGGTAGGTCGTGGTCTACACCCACGTCGGCTTTCGCTTGAAGTCTGCCGAGCACATGTCGTGTGCAGACGCTAAGTGGTGGAAACATGTATGAAGAAGTACACCCCTGCAGGGTTAACATCATCTATTCGAATAGCCGTGTCCGCGGTAAAGGACTTCTGGGTTGCTTATATCAGTTCATAGACAAGTGAAAGTGGATACTCTAAAATACGCAAGATAAGCGTGAGTGCTATGGATGGCGTTCTCGTAGGGAGACGGGAGCGGATCCATAGTGGTGTATTGATATGGTGAATATGTGGACTCGTGTGCGCCACCTCAAAAGAGTTACTTGCAGTCGTAGTTTAGGATAGCCACCGAGTCAAAGCTGGCTTGCTGCCGTTAAACCCCACCATCCCCTTTGTTGATAATGATGCATATGTAGTTAGTTCTGATGTAAGTCTTGCTGGGTACATTTGTACTCACGTTGCTTAATTTATGTTTTTGCAGAGAGACTTCAGTCTCACTAGTAGTTCCACGTGGACTTCGACGTTTAGCTTGTTACCTCAGCTACGATCTTGTGCCCTCGGCAGGATCTGGTAGATAGTCAGGCTTCTCAGCCTTTTTCATTTATAGTTGTCTGTACTCAGACATGTTAAGCTTCCGCATGTGCTTTGACTTGTATGCTCTGATTGTTGGGTCATGAGACCCATGTTTGTAATATCCCGCTCCTCGGAGCCTAATGAATAAATACTTGAGTCGTAGAGTCATGTTGTGATGCCATGTTGTATTTGCACATATCGAGCATATTGTGTGTATGTTATTGAAATGCTTGGTATGTGTGGGATCTGGCTATCTAGTTGTTTATCCTTAGTAGCCTCTCTTACCGGGAAATGTCTCCTAGTGTTTCCACTGAGCCATGGTAGCTTGCTACTGCTCCGGAACACTTAGGCTGGCCGGCATGTGTCCTTCTTCGTTCCTGTGTCTGTCCCTTCGGGGAAATGTCACGCGATGAATACCGGAGTCCTGTTAGCCCGCTACAGCCCGGTTCACCGGAGTCCTGCTAGCCCAGTGCTACAGCCTGGATTCACTCGCTGATGACCGACACGTTCGATGCTGGGTCATGGATGCCTGTCCCTGTAAGTTAGTGCCACTTTGGGTTCACGACTAGCCATGTCAGCCCGGGTTCTTTGTCATATGGATGCTAGCGACACTATCATATACGTGAGCCAAAAGGCGCAAACGGTCCCGGGCCAGGTAAGGTGGCACCCGTGGGAATACCGTGCGTGAGGCCGCAAAGTGATATGATGTGTTACATGCTAGATCGGTGTGACTTAGGATCGGGGTCCTGACAGCTTTGGTATCAGAGCTTGACTGCCTGTAGGATTACCAAGCCAAACTGGTCGAAGTTGAGTCTAGAAATTCTTTAGTTATATAAGGGAATTGATTGTGGGATGGAACGTAAGGCTCTTTTTACTCCTTATACCTCATGCCCTTCTGATCTGAGTCATCTATCTTTCTCTACGGGGATTAAGAACTAGGCTATCTCTTCTTTCTATCAGGATCACGTGTTACTAATCCGTAGACTTATAAGATTGTTGGATTTAAGCTTGAGTTCAGTTCCTACGACTTCTGTATGTTAACTGTTGATCTCGAAACCTTGATATTGTGCTTCTGAGTGGTTATGCCACCATTTTTGTGAATGTCTCAAATCTTTTCTGAGCATTTACAGCCGTTATGCTGTCCGAGTCATCCCAGGTTTCTAAATAGTCTGAAGCAATTTGCAAATTCCTTCCTCCCGTTTCGATGTTCCTTTGGGCCAGATTAACCACACTAATCGGTGAGTTGAGGTACTTTATTGCCTTGACATATATGTTGGAGCTGGTATTATGACCCTAGGTGTCTTAGGGGATCATCTAGTAATTTAGCCATGATTTGTGTCCCAGTGTGATGATTCTGGCCATCATTCTCGTAAGCATCCCGTGATGCCACTTAGCTAGTAGGCATTTCACTTCTGGGTTTTCGAACTGAGATTCACCCTACTTACTTCATGTTGATAGTAATTGCTAGCTCCCTTAGGTTATTAGTAACCTTTGCGATAGTCCTTGAAGTCCGTGGTATCTTCTTCTTCCAAATACCATGAACTACTTATGGCAGAAGTTCCTCGTTGAACTGAACAATCACAACCAGAGTGCTCTTGATGAGTTCTCCATTATATATTGTGGCTCTGCCAGTTCTACCTTTCTGCATGGGTTATCCGGAAGAAATATGTTGAACTTCGTTCGACATGCTAAACCATGCATCCACAACTCAGAAAATCGTATGTTCCTTTGAGTTGTCCCTCTTTAGTTGTCTTCTGACCCTCGTCTATCAATTGATAGTCAAGAGTATGCGTGCAATCGTTCATCGATACCTATTACTCTTGTGGTCCGTCAAGCCATTCTATTCCGGAATGACTAGGAGAAACAAACTCCAGTACCTCATCCATATCTAGGATTGGGTCAAAACAATTGTACTCCGCAGATCAAAATGCCAATCCAGCTTTTGCTCTGTTCTACCTTGGAGTATTACCATCTTTATATCGGGATTGTTATAGGAATTGCACACCATCCTATGAACTCTTGGTACAGTGATACTTCTTGCCATCATTGTTCATTCCTCGGTTCCTGTGTTATTGTAACCGGAATGCCGACAAGTGAATCGTGATGTGTGAAATCAATACTGCTAGCAACCCCGTTGCTTGGTAGTTATAGGACAATAATTTCATTCTTAGCATGTTGGTTATTGAATCATCATTCTAAGATTGATCGTGCTACCTAGTCCATTCTCCTGGTTCACTCCTCGATCGATGAGTTAGGATTATTTCAAATCCTTGCTCTATTGATCATATCGTCTTGCCCTGAAAAGCAGGATTGTCCTCGATCTTAGTAACATATCGGTGGTTCGTGATTTTCTGAATATCTTCTCGGAAGTATTACCAGGTTGTCACCTGACCGCTATGTTGAGTTCGTGATCAAGTTGGTTTATTCCTGTAAACCACCCCTTCTCCAAGAGTCTGTGTTGGATACCCCTGAGCTAGATGGTTAAGCTGAACAGCAACTTGGAGAGTTGGAAGATAAAAGCTTGCCTAACTTAGTTCATTTCCCAAAAGGGATATCTTGTGGTTGTGTGTGTTGAAGAAAGATGATATCTTTATTGGTTGATCCTCGTGATCAATTGTTGGATCTATTATCTTACCCAAACCTTTGATTTGAGTATGGGCTATCGTCAAATCAAGTCAGAACCAACGATATTCGTAATGTTGTCTTACTCGTGGTTGTTCCTCGAGCATACACCATTATATCTTTCGGGTCTGACCAATACTACCACCGTGTTCACATGATGGCGGAAGTCCAGTGATATGGAAATTCCGATGAGTTACTGTTGAGCCCATCAGCAGCATTTTGTCTCCCCCATGATTCATGTTGAACATCAACCTAGTGTTGGAAACTTTTATAAGCATTATCTTCATGTCCCATTCGTGAAGAATATGTTGGATGAAACAAGTGACTTTCTCTGATTCACGTGCATTTGGAGCAAGTTGCCGCCGTGAGTTGTTCAAAGATTGTTTTTTTTCCTGGTACCATCCCAAGTCAGTCATGCATGTGCGAAGTATGCTATGGTTTGACAGGCTCGCAACCTTCATTCCATATGTGTCCCTAGCACACCAAGCCACTGATTGAATTGTTCAAGGAGAAGAAGTTTCTTTATAAGAGCTAATCATATGACTTATGTAAGGACTTCGTTAACCGCAATGATGGTTTCCCAACCTGAACTCGGTAGTGTTTTATTATAAGACTACTATGTGGTCATGCTTGTCTGGGACAGCGTGTTCACATGTGTGTAGCAGAACCAGCTCATGTTTTGGAGCTCGCTATCGTAGTTCATTTCCCGAGAATCTCGCAACATCATCTCGTCGATTTGTGTTGCAAACTTTCATTTTTCTTCCTAGGCTCGATGAGTCTGGATTATTCGGACACCAACCAGATCTGAATCTCAGGCAGATATGATGGTTGGAACATTTCCCAAGAACTATAATAATGGTCTCTCTGTAACCGGTAAAGTGGATGTCGTGGCTAACACACCCAGCCGGAAGACCTATTATTGTAGTATCTTGATTGAGGAAGTTGGCCACCTCCCCATAAGGATTTCGCAGGATTTACCTCCGTAGTTATTCCTTATGGATTCTTGTGCTCCCGAAGTCCGACCTTTTACTTGATGTTCTAGATACCAAACCATTTCAATGAATGGGATACGCTAGCACATCAAGGAGAACATTAGAAGCGGAGTGCTAAATGTCTCTCGGTCGATCATCCAGATTTTGTTCCTTGGCTTCGCTAAGGTGTAATCTGAGAAGGTGTTATCTTCCTTTGCGTCTGCATCATCCATCATTAGCCATCATGGTAGTATGTTGTGTTGCCAGGATCCTTGACACGGATGTTGGTAAAACCTTGATGATTGTGGAAATGCTCAAGTTCTTGAGAGCACGCACAAGCGCTACGTGTTATCATCGGCACTAACTAGGATTCCTCTCAGTTTCCTCGGCAATGCTATGACCTTTTCAAATAGTGAATTCACTCTCTATTGTTGGGTTCTTCCCCAGTTACCAGAATCATTTCCAGCATTTGCATTTTGTTCCCAGCTTGCACCGCCAATGTGCCATTCTACCATGGGTCTCTTCCATTTCCGGTGGTAAGCAAATTCATCCATTACGTTGTCTTCAACAAGGTAATCCACATCATCCAAGTCCGAGTATGCCATCCTACCGACCCCCGCCAATCGATTGCTGTGATTTGCCTTAGGCTGATATAGAGAGTCTCAATGATCTCTATATCAAAGGTAATTCTTTTTGCCACTTAAGGTAATAATCTACGAATCACCCTCCTCCAGGATGTCCCGCTGTGGCATCATGGAAACTCAACTCCTCGCTATGTTGACAATTGTTTACCACCTTTTTAAGTGTGGAATTGTTGTCCACCTAGTGAACCTTCGTCATCCGTTTCTTTCCACCCCTCTTGATGTGTATCTCGTGTCTCAACCCGAGAGATGGTTCTATGTCTCATTCCGTGAGTTGTTCGACCTTCGAGAAGTTCGATCCTTCTAGAGTTTTCTTTCCCCTCTTGTTGTCATGTCGGTTGGCATTCTCGGAGCAAGACATCAAGACAATGATGGTGATCGAATCAATGTTCTTATGAAGGGCAACCTGGATCGTGAAGATTGTGTTAGGTTGCGTTCCCCTTCGTCTTACCCTACACTTGAATCTCGGGTCGAGATTCTTGTTTAGTGGGGGTGAGTTGTCACATCCCTAGCTTCTGGTGCTGCCTAGTGTTTGCATCATGTTTAAATTTTTGAACTTGAACTGGGGAAATTTGGAAGCCTCAAAACCCTAAATAAAAGAAGGGCAAAAACCCTAAAATCTCATTCATTGTTCCAAAATGCTCTTCTTAAATGTTTGATAATTTTGGCAAAGGGTTCTGGTCCCAACCAAAATATTGAACATTTTTAAGGACTTAATCTTGGGACTTTGAATTTAAATCATTAGTTATTTGAATTTGAATTATATTCATATAATTAGAATATAATTTCAAATACCCCTGAAATATTTTATGAGCTTTTGGAAAAGTCCATCTAGCAACATAAATTATTCAGAGGATATTTGGCACTGTTTGGATTTGTTAAATTTGAAAAACAGTGGCAAAGTATAAAAATAGAAACAGAAAAACAATAAAAGAACAGAAACTCCCCTGTAACTTACCTGGCGCTCACCGAAGCCCACCTGGACGGCCCAACACTTCCGGCCCAGCCCATCTCCACTCCGCCCCTGTCGCCTTCCTCCTCGCGCCAGTAGGCACAGGCGCGTGGCCGACGCATGCCGGCACACACCCCGGCCACCTCCTGCTTGCCGCTCCACCTCGACACCCTGGACGCCTCCATGCGTGCCACGCCACCCCCCTGGAACTCTCTCACTCTCTCCCGAACTCTTCCCCCTCCTCTGCTTCCTCTCTCTCACTCGCCCGAACGCAGCTGTCGCCGCCGACGAGCTCCCCCACAGCCAAAGCCGCCCCCTCGCTCCCTCTCCGCATCCCTGAGCTCTGTCCCGACCCCGTGGAGCTACACACAGGACGCACGCGACCCCGGGAGGCCAGCAACGGCGCCATCGCCGTCGTCTTCCACCTCGGGCTCCGGCCACCATCGTCGTCGATCCGCCGCACGCAGGACGTCCCCGAGCCCGCTAACCATCCCTACGGCACCGCTGTGAGCTCCGCCACCGTTTCCCCCTCTTCCCCTCTTTGTTTGATTGACGTAGCCGTCGCCCCCTTGATGACCAACAAGCGCCGCCGCCAAAGCTCGCCGGCGATGACGCTCCGGTGACCATTCGGTCCCGGGCATGCGTCCAACGTTCTCGCCGCACCGCGTAGACACTGTAGGTGTTAACCCCGCATCACCAAGGCCGCGGTGGCCTCGACCTCGAGCTCGCCCGAGCTCCGGCCGCCGCTTCTGTGCTCGCCGCCGTCATCTCTGGCGACTCCGAGGCCTTCCGATCGCTCAGCTAGACGCGGTCGAGCGCGGGCTACCCCCTGGTGGCCTTCGCGCATCCATCCGACGCCCGCAGCTCAAGTCCGGCGAGTTGCCGCCGTAGTTTAGGTCGTCGCCGGTGAAACTCCGGCGGGAGCTGACGTGGCTCCGTCATTAGGAGCTAACCCAGCTAGTTAAACAACCTACAGCCACTTACAGTGGGCCCACCCCTGGTCAAGCCCCAGTCAGCGCTGGGTTTGACCGGGATTAGTTCCTGTGTCACTGACGTGTGGACCCCGCACGTCAGGTTTGACCTGGACCTGGCCGTTGACTCACTGACATCATGCTGGCGTCAGGCTGACGCAATTAATTCTTTCTGGATTTAAAATAATTCAGAAAATCCAGAAAATATCCCAAACTTCAAAAAATCATAGAAATTCAACCGTAACTCCAAATTAAATAAATTATATATGAAAAATTATCAGAAAAATTCAAGGAATCCATCTGTACCATTTTAATGCATGTTTGAACAATGTTTGTCCTCTGTTTTGGACAAAACAAATAAAGGGCATTTAAATAATCATATATGGAGTTGGAATTTGAATCATGTACTCACACCAACTTCATTTAAATCATAGCTAGGTGCATTAGCCAAAAACACATTCATATTGCCATGTCATAGCATGCATCATATTGTGCATTGCATTGATCGTGTTTCTTCTGTGTTTGCCGGTGTTGTTCCCCCTCGGTAGACGTTGTTCCGACGTTGTGATCGTTGACACTGATGAAGACTCAATGCTATCTTCAGAAGTGCCAGGCAAGCAAAAACCCCTTGTTCATTCTGATACAATCCTACTCTCTCGCTCCTGCTCTCTTTTACTGCATTAGGACAACAACGATTCAACTGTTACTTGCTGCGGTAGCTGAACCCCTTTATCCTCTGCATGACCTGTCATTGCCACAGTAAATAGATGAAACCCACTAGTATGAGTAGGAGTTGTTTGAGCCATGTTGTGCCTACTCATTCCTGTTTGTTTGTCATGCCTGCTATTGCTTAGAGTTGAGTCAGGTCTGATTCATCGGGGATGAATCAGCGGTGTGTGAACATGTCCTACTGTGTGGGAGCTAAGTGGTGAACACGATTTGGTAAAGGTAGCGGTGAGAGGCCATGTAGGAGTACATGGTGGGTTGTCTCATTGAAGCCGTCCTTAGGAACTGAGCTTTGTGTTTGTGATCCATGATTCAGCTACTACCATACATTGGGCCCTGAAATATGACCCCGCTCGACTTCTTATTCACCCAAGTCCTCTGTCCAGGAGTTGCAAGTAGTTTCTGGTGTTTGTAGTATGCTGGAGGCCGTGCACAGCGCTGACCGGAGGGGTGGGCTGTGATGCGGTAGGCACGTGGCCGGGTATACCGGGCGCCCGTTTGGTGTCACGGAACCCTGTTCACATCGTTTGGGGCTGTGAGCGAAACTCCGGCCGGATCTCCTCATGGATGGAACCCGAATAGGCGATAAACCTGGACTAGAGACTTGAGTGTTTAGGTAGGTCGTGGTCTACACCCACGTCGGCTTTCGCTTGAAGTCTGCCGAGCACATGTCGTGTGCAGACGCTAAGTGGTGGAAACATGTATGAAGAAGTACACCCCTGCAGGGTTAACATCATCTATTCGAATAGCCGTGTCCGCGGTAAAGGACTTCTGGGTTGCTTATATCAGTTCATAGACAAGTGAAAGTGGATACTCTAAAATACGCAAGATAAGCGTGAGTGCTATGGATGGCGTTCTCGTAGGGAGACGGGAGCGGATCCATAGTGGTGTATTGATATGGTGAATATGTGGACTCGTGTGCGCCACCTCAAAAGAGTTACTTGCAGTCGTAGTTTAGGATAGCCACCGAGTCAAAGCTGGCTTGCTGCCGTTAAACCCCACCATCCCCTTTGTTGATAATGATGCATATGTAGTTAGTTCTGATGTAAGTCTTGCTGGGTACATTTGTACTCACGTTGCTTAATTTATGTTTTTGCAGAGAGACTTCAGTCTCACTAGTAGTTCCACGTGGACTTCGACGTTTAGCTTGTTACCTCAGCTACGATCTTGTGCCCTCGGCAGGATCTGGTAGATAGTCAGGCTTCTCAGCCTTTTTCATTTATAGTTGTCTGTACTCAGACATGTTAAGCTTCCGCATGTGCTTTGACTTGTATGCTCTGATTGTTGGGTCATGAGACCCATGTTTGTAATATCCCGCTCCTCGGAGCCTAATGAATAAATACTTGAGTCGTAGAGTCATGTTGTGATGCCATGTTGTATTTGCACATATCGAGCATATTGTGTGTATGTTATTGAAATGCTTGGTATGTGTGGGATCTGGCTATCTAGTTGTTTATCCTTAGTAGCCTCTCTTACCGGGAAATGTCTCCTAGTGTTTCCACTGAGCCATGGTAGCTTGCTACTGCTCCGGAACACTTAGGCTGGCCGGCATGTGTCCTTCTTCGTTCCTGTGTCTGTCCCTTCGGGGAAATGTCACGCGATGAATACCGGAGTCCTGTTAGCCCGCTACAGCCCGGTTCACCGGAGTCCTGCTAGCCCAGTGCTACAGCCTGGATTCACTCGCTGATGACCGACACGTTCGATGCTGGGTCATGGATGCCTGTCCCTGTAAGTTAGTGCCACTTTGGGTTCACGACTAGCCATGTCAGCCCGGGTTCTTTGTCATATGGATGCTAGCGACACTATCATATACGTGAGCCAAAAGGCGCAAACGGTCCCGGGCCAGGTAAGGTGGCACCCGTGGGAATACCGTGCGTGAGGCCACAAAGTGATATGATGTGTTACATGCTAGATCGGTGTGACTTAGGATCGGGGTCCTGACAATGCATTTGACTGCTGGATCAACTGGGTGAGCTCCGGTGGGAAAGCAAATCCATTGTCGCGTCTCGGAGCCATCTGTTGGGTTTAGAAAAGATGAGAAAATAGAGTAGAATGGGGTCTAGGGGGAAAACACAAACATATCACTTCAATCAATTCAAACAAGGGCATACAATCGATCTAACTATCGTTACAAACATGCTCGGACTATACTATTTACATGGGGGAATTCTACTACTGATATGGTGGTCGACTAGAAATATTGATCGTTTGAAGACTCCATAATATCTGCTCCAGCTTCATCCACAAAGTCATCATCGCTATCGTTAGGGTCCGAGTCGGTGTCGTCGATGATGATGTAGTTCTCCGGGCAAGTGGAATCGTCATCGTCTCCTCCTGGTGCGGGGTCTCCCATGAATACTCCTAGCTTCTTTGTCAGATCATCATTCTTCTCCACTAGCACGATGATTTCCTCCTCGTAATCGTCGCGTGTAGCCTTGAGTTCCTCTTCAAGCTCGGTGATCCTTGTCATTGCCTTCTTCAGATCTATCATGCCTGCGCACATCTGGTTCTCCTGGCGACGAATGTTCTGGTTTAACTCCTGGATGAAAGCGGCAATAGATCTATCCTTCCTGGTGCCGATCATCTCCCATTGATCATCTCGGCACCCACAAATCTGTTAGATAGTATCCCTGAGATCCTTGTGGTAAACTTCTCCAATGTGTCCCATGGTGATGTGGGCTGTCATGCTCTTGCCTAGACTCCAGGTGGGTGCATCAAAGGAAAACTCTATGGGCTCAGTGACTGGCATGAACGTCCTTCCTGGAACTTGAACTTGGATCATCCAGCGCTCCTCTCCTGGTAAAGTGGCATTGTAGGTCCCGGTGAAGCTTGGTATTCCGATTTTCAGGTACTTAGTGACTTCCTTCAAGTGATGTCCAAAGGGTATGTCTTCATCCGGTTGTGTAAACTTGTTCCTCGTGTCCGCCATCCTAAAGAGTAGAAAAAGGGGAAGAGTCAGAAATGAGAAGAGAGTAGTGATCTAGGGTTTTAGCTTAGTGGTCTTGTCCTATAGTCAGTGTGTGCTCTGATACCATCTTATAGCGACGAGACCTCAAACAGTCCGACCTCTGTGCATCAGTGTCATCCCTGGATCGGAAATGCTGACACGCACAGTACTTGAGGATTTATAACAGAGTAGCAATCACACACTTATTACATCGAATGTCTCAAAAGAGAACATAAAACAATAAATATGGATTAAGGCCATCTAAATCGATAACAGTGGAAGGCTTGGAAGATAAAATGAGTCCATCAACTCCAACGGCATCACTGAGTGAAAGACAACGACCTATAGCTCATTACTCGTCGTCTAAAAAGTCTGCAACATGAACGTTGCAGCCCGAAACGGGTCAGCGCATGGAATATGCTGGCAAAGTAACACAAGAGAATAACGAACAGGATAATTGCTATCACTACATGCATATATGGCTGGTGGAGGCTGTATGGTTAATATGTTTTTGCGAAAAGCCAATTTTTCCCTACAACAGAGGAATAAATTTATTTAACTATCATGGTAGCTGTTAAACATTGATAAGGTTCCTCCAACTAAATCCCAAGTAAACATCATCATTAAACCCCAATCAAATTATATTAAGAGTGATGAGATCAATCATGATAATCCAAGAACCAGATACTCAAGATGTCGATAAGCGGGGACACAATTAACCATGATTAGTTTATACACTCTACAGAGGTTTGCGCACTTTTCCCCACAAGACTCGAACACATCCATGGTCAGAGATTCAAGACACAGTATTTCTGAAGCATTAAATCCTTACTCTGGGTAGACTATACCACCTACAACCCACTATCTGCTAGTCTACCTCTTCAAGAGCTTCACGCAACTTACTCAACTATGCTAGAGCCCATAATAGCTTGTTGCTGCACACGGAAGTTTCTAGAATGAATAATCTTTTGATCCCTTTGAGCCTGGGTGGCGGGCCGTAGGATGATCACACGGATCCTCCGGGATATCCTAGGACAACACTCGGTTCTCCAGGTGCCCACAAGCAATCCACCCAGATGTGTATTCAAGTTGCCACCTTAAGTTGAACCATTAATATATAACTCATATCTGTCATGAATACTCTCAAACCCAATCCACGTCTACGAGCATAGCATAGCATAGCAATATAAGCAACATAGAAGTAACTCCCAAGGTTTGAAAAGTAAACAGGTGAATAGGTACTACCTCAACTACTTCCCAAAACCCACAATTTAATCAGATCCTAATCATGCAAATGTTTGAGGATTGATCTAATGCAATAAAACTAGGTAGTAAAAAGGGTATGATCAAAGTGTTACTTGCCTTGCTGATGATCCGTGAAACCTAGAGGCTCGTAGTAGCACCCTTCGCACTCCAAGTACTCTATCGCAAACAACAAGCATACAATAAGCACTCAACTAGAAGCATGGGTATAACTCAAATAAAAGATCTAACCAGAAAGTTCAACTTAGGAACTCTGGTTTGCAAAAAGAATCAAATCAAACGAAGCAACGAAAATCAAACTGCGAAAGAAACAAGATATGTTTACTAATCTGAACTTAAGTCAAATTTTACAGTAGCAAAAACTTGTTCAAGTTGGTTAAACAGAAATAGGGCTTCGAGACGAAGATCTAGGCGCTTGAATTGCCTGACTCTGACTAACGAGCGAAAAGTTATACTAGAACGATGATTAGGGCAGAAATCGCGATCGAAAATAATCGCGGAAAAACCCTGGAAAAAATGAAAACTAACGAACAGGCTAACGAACCAACGTTCGTTGTCTGCAGTTAATGAGTGAAAACCGTTAGTTAAAACGAACGTACAAACGGGCGTTTGCTAAATAAATAAACTTGGAAAACCCGATCTAAAAAAACTAGGGTTTCGAAAAAAATAAACCGATCGGTTTTCGAAGAAAACCGGTGGCGGCGGCAACTACCTCGGCGAGATTGGCGGCGAGGTTGGCGACGGCTCCAGCGTCGGCGGCGAGGGGCAACGGCGGCGGCGCGGCTCGGGATGGGCGGCGGCGGCGCTGGGGGGCGGCGCGGCGGTGGGTTCGGGCGGCAACTAGGGTTTTCGAGCGGGGTGGCTGCGGCTCGGGCCTCCGCGGCTTATAAGGGCCAACCGGGCTACTGTCCAGGTCGGACACGACCCGGTTAGGTCGTTTGACTTTTTTTAATAATTCTGCTACGAAAAACAAAGAAAAGAAATACTAAATGGACTCCAAAAATCCTGAAATAAATTTTCCCCGTCCTCTATAAAAATAACGGACAAGGTGAACATTTATTTGGGCCTCTAATGCAATTTTGAAAAACACATATTTTTCCTAATTCAAATAAAATAGCGATAAAACTCCGAATAAAATCTTATTTGATTTTAACATTAAATCTCCAATATTTCTTTATTTTGGGGAAGTCATTTTATCCCCTCTCTTTTTATTTTCATAAAAGAAATATTCGAAGATAAAATAATTAAAATCAAACGATCCTCTTTTTTTAAAATTTGAGAAAACTCAGATATGAAAATAACGAAATCCCCAACTCTCTATGTGGGTCCTTGAGTTGCGTAGAATTTATAGGATCAAACCAAAATGCAATGAAATATGATATGCAATGATGATCGAATGCATAACATTCCAAATTGGAAATTTGGGATGTTACAATATACCATACTTCTGTAACTCCAAAAACTCTGAAAAAATAGGAAACAATAAAACATTTGCATAGCAGTACATTGTAAAAATTTCAAAAACTTTTGAAGTTCCACTAAAAAATGTAAATCCATGCACTACAGCTAAAGTTTCTATTTTTGCACTGCACAAACCAAACAATCAATCTAATCATCCTAAAGGCAAATCTTGGCACATTTTTTTAATACTATGGATTTGTACAAGGGGATCATTATTTTTGTTGAAATTTTTTATGTAATCAAGGTTTGCGAAGTTTCCATGGGCATGAATAAAGTTCAAGGACCTCCCCCACTTCAACGACACTCATCTTTCTTACTTTCACTTTTCTTTTTGAAAAAGTTTTAGGTTCCCCACTTTATTTTTTTGTTTTTTAAACATAAGCAGACAACAGAAATAAATGACACTCTAAAACTTCCGTGATGTCTCCCTAGTAGCGCTTTCTTTAAAGCCATTAAGCTAGGCATATAGTGCTCAAGTAATGGATCCACCCGGATCCCAAGGTATATCAAAGCCAATTTTAATTAACAATAATTTGTGATTTAGTAGTGAGCACAAAGTAACATATACCAAGTAATGATGAAGTCTAACTCTCTTCCTATGCATCGGCATGTCATAAAAGCACAATTCATGCACATCAAGTAAAGGCCAATGCATAGTATAAACAGTTTCTTGCAATTTTACCGTATTGGAAACATAGAGAGGCGGAGATGTAGTTCCTCTCTCATAATAATTGCAAGTAGGAGCATTGTATTCATCAAAATCATCATGTGTAGTAGTAAAACGCAACCCATCAATATAATCATTAATAAGTGCAAACTTCTCTGATATAATGTAGTTGGGAAAATTCAAAAAGATAATAGGACTATCATGCGTGGGTGCAATAGCCACAATTTCATTCTTAACATAAGGAACTATAGCAAGTTCATCTCCACAAGCATAATTCATATTGGCATCATGGCCACAAGCATAGCAAGCATCAAGTTCATCAAAAAGGGATGTTTCAAACGAATCCAAGGGATCATAGCAATCATCATAGCTTTCATCCTTCGGTAAGCACGAAGGGAAACTAAAAAATGTATGGGATAAAGACACTAGTAGAAAACGGGGCTTTGGTTGAGGCCTGGCCAGCCCATTAGTCCCGGTTCAGCCACGAACCGGGACCAATGGAGGCATATGTCCTGGTTCGTGAGCTCGGGGGGCCGGCGGGGCCTCGTGGGGCATTGTCCCGGTTCGTCTGGACCCATTTGTCCCGGTTCCAGGCACGAACCAGGACCAATGGTCCTCGCTACTGGCCCACATCCATTGGTCCCAGTTCGTGGCTGGAACCGGGATAGAAGGGGGGCCTTTAGTCCCGGTTCTTGCCATGAACCGGGACCAATGAGGTGGCCATATATACCCCCTCACCCGCGAGTAGCGCACTCCACTGCTCTATTTTTTTGGCCGGCGAGGGAAGAACTTTGTGGTGCTCTAGCTCACCTCCTATGCACATGAGGTGTTCGATGAAATGCCCGAGCTCATCCCTTTCATTGCATGTATATATAATTATCCTCACTATATTATGCATATTGAAGATCATCGAATGTAGAAAAGCACAAATCTATGATATTGTGTTCATTAACACAAATCTCATAGATGAATATACGGTTACATTTCATGCCAAAGAAACCGAGGCCAACTTGCTACGATCGTTGGTAATAAATCAAAACAAAGATAAAATACTCTTTCCTTACAACTTCAAGTGAGTGTTACTGTCTTGTGCATATTCGGTTTCCCTTATTACTCACGGTTCACTACAAAAAAATACAATTCCGTGATGATACGTGTTTGTCACAGTAGGTCGCTTTTTTTGTCATGCATGTACATCCATGACAAATTTATGACAGAATCAAGATAGTCATACCTGTGTTGTCGTAGAAGTGTTCCATGACATTACCAAAATTATCATCACGGAAGTGTCCACTTCCATGACAATAAATCACGCATCACAGAAGTGCTTTCGTCAAGGGTGATCGACACGTGGCATCCACCATAATGGAATGTCGTTAAGCTATCGGGTCGGGTTTTGGATCCGATAACCTGTTAACAGCCCCGACCAATGGGGATTTTCCACGTGTAAAATCATCATAGGCTAGAGGAAACACGTGTCGGCTCATCGTTGGGACAGATGTCATCCACTCACTAGACAGAAGGCGCCTATGATACGTCGACACGTGGCACGGCCCAACAGTGGCCCATTCCTGTGAAAAGGCCGGCCCATTTGACTTGGTCAAAAGCTGGCGGGTCGGCCCATGGAAAGCCTGTTAACGACCTGTTCGCATATAGCCCATTTACAGCCCGCTAACCCAAGGCCTGTTACGCCCTATCCGAATTAGGCCCAGTAGCGTCATCTGGGCCGTCCAATATGATTCCGGCCCGTTTTCACTTCTGGCCCATGTATAGCCCATGACGTCTTTCGGCCCATATGAGGCCCTTTGTAACTCTTGGCCCATTAGCGGCCCGTGCTAAAACTGGCCCGTAATGAACAGTGTATTACTTTACACCCATTAACGACCCGTGGTGAAACTGGCCCGTAATGAACAGTGTATCACTTTATACCCATTAACGGCCCGTTATTCCATTGGACCGTTTCCAGCCCAAGTTAACTTTCGGCCTTCTGAGGGCCCATTTATTCTTGGGCTCATTTGCAGCATTCGGTTACTTAGGGCCAGTTAATGTCTGTAAGTGCATCTAGTGCCACCCCTAGTTGGTTTTGGAGTATTGACGACAAACCTAATTGAGGGACTAATGTGTTTGTGAGAATTACAGGATAACACAGGTAGAAGTCCCTCATTGATTCGGTTTTCCTACCAGAGATGACCCCTAAAAATGTATGAAGACATTGAAGTCAAAGGTGGTATATGAAGATATTCACATTTGAAGACTATGACAAGAGAAGACACCATATGAAGCCTATGGAGCTCGAAGACTTAGATTTTTCATAGTTCTCTTTCTTATGTGTTGAGTCATAGGAACCATCGTACTGTTAAGTGGGGTCCAAGAGAACCAGTCAGAATGACTGAAGTGATGCCTAACCAAAAACCTATGTCTTCGAGTGAAGACTGTGAGAGCGAATCTTGTCCAGAGTCGGACAAGTCAGCTTTGCTTGCAGCCCAAGTAAAGTTGTCGTGTGAGTTTCAAATCTGACCATTGGAAAACGTGTCAGTTCCTTAGTGACCCAGGGTCATTTCGGACAAGTTAGGTCGGGTTGCCAAGTGGCTATAAATAGCCCACCCCCTACAACCATAAACGGTTGGCTGCTTAGATTGAGAGTACGGCTTTTGTCGTTTGAGAGCAACCCACCTCGAAGCCTTTGAGAGAGAATTCCTTGCGAGGATAAAGCCCTAACCACCCAGAGCCAAAGAGAATTAGGCATCACTTAAGTCTTCTTGTCTGTGTGATCTGAAGACTTATTACACTTGAGGACTGTGCATCCTCCAGCCGGTTAGGCGTCACGTTCTGAGCATCCAAGAGACATTGTGGATTGTCGGTGAACGAAGTCTGTGAAGGTTTGGGAGTCTACCTTGAAGACTTACCAGAGTGATTGGGCGAGGTCTGTGTGAACTTAGCTCAAGGGGAATACGGTGAGGACTGGGTGTCCTGAGCTGCGCGTTCAGGACTGGGTGTCCGGGACTGTGTGTCCTAAGGTTTAAATACCTAGCCGCCCTAACCATACGTACAGTTGTCACAGCAACTAGAACTGGTCCAACAAATCATTGTCTTCAACGAGTCACTGGTTTCATCTTCCCTTCCCTTTACTTACTGTTACTCCTTGTGAAGTCATTGTATGTTTGCACTATCTTTTGTCTTCACTGAGTGACTGCGTGTTCTGTCTGGCTTCACAATATCTTCCTACCTGATCCTTACTACATTGCTGCTATTAGTCATTGTGCTTTCACTCTATTGGATACTTGACTATGGCCTGCCTAGTGTAGTCTACCTTCCATTGCAGGGTATTAGGTTTATTTCTATCGTTTGTCTTCATAACTCCCACGTTTTGAAGACTTTCATAAAAATCGCCTATTCACCCCCCCCCTCTAGTCGATATAACGCACATTCACTGTCATTTTCTGTTTGCGGGCCAAATTCAGCCCGTCGTTACAGCCGGCCCATTTGTGGACTGTTAGTCTGTTGGGCCATTTTCATAGCATCACCAAATACGGACTATTAACGGCCCGTTATGGTCAGCCCATAAAACGTACGATTTCCATTAAAGGCCTGTCTATGGCCCATTAAAGGCCCGTAAATGATCCATAAATGAGCCGACGGCCCATGGATCCTACGAGACGTACAAGGCCCATGGATCCTACGAGACGTACAAGGCCCATGGATCCTACAAGACGTAGAAGGCCCATGGATCCTACGAGACGCAGAAGGCCCATGGATCCTATGAGACGTAGAAGGCCCATGGATCCTACGAGAGGTAGAAGGCCCATGGATCTAACGGCCCGTGAAGGGCCATGGTTGGGCGAATTGGCCTCCATTTGAACGATATAGCATATTCAAAGAATTAACCTACTCAATACTATCACCTCTAAAAAGCCTACACTATTACAACAAAGAGATTAAGGCATAGAAAGGTAGAATAATCCTACACTATACAATAAAGAAATTACATCCGATTATACCCACTGGGCATTATGGTTCGGCATAGGTGATAATAAAGCATACACAAACAGCAAATTACATACACTGGGCAAATACAGCTCATACATCATGGACGCGCATCAACTTAACTCCATTTGAATTATAATCTCTTCAGAAAATAGGATTGGCCGGATTCAGATAGCACAAATTTTAGTCTGCAAAATCTCCAATTCCTTCATGGTTACCTCAGTGTCTTGTTTCATTTTTTTGACTCCTGCATCTAATACCTGCATGTCCAGTCTCAACTTGTTGATTTTACGTTGACAATCATGTACACGTTGTCTTGCCACATCTAGTTGATGCTCGAGAACATCAGCACATTCCAATTCCAATCCATAATCATTCGATAATGGCCATTCTGCACTACTCGCAGATCTTTGTGTTGATGTCACTTCATCCTGAAATGTTTCCATAAGTACACATGACTAGGACAAAAATACAGTTACAATAGTGAAGCGAACAAGACACTATTTTGTACTACATGGCAAAACAAGACTAACAATAATGTTACACGTCACTTTAAAAAAAATGTTACACGTCATGAAGCATAAGCAGGTGATATTTTAAAAATTATAAAAATATAGTCTGTGCAGCCTACATACAGAAATCCCTCTTAGCTCACCAGAGGAGCATGATGTTGGGGCCCAATCGAAAACATAGACAAGTTACAAATTTAGACAGCACGTTGCATATAAGTAAGCAAGTAGTTGGCCATTCTGTGCCTCAATTAAAGTCTTAGGGAGCATAATGAACAACAGAGGGTTTCATACAAACATACTACAGCAGGCAAAACTATGCAATCATTAGCGTAGTATAAACTAGATTGTGAGCCTCATGCAATAATAGTTGGTTAATAGACTTCAAAGCTTCAGGCACACTTCGGGAGAGTAATTAAATGGTAAGGCCTTTAATTATGTCAACTAATAGTGATACAAGTACCGAACATCAGGCATGATTATTTGGGCATCTCATTAACTGAGGACAAATAAAGCAATTGAAAAGAGAAAATTAACTATGCCTGAAACAAACAAGGAATTGAACAGTTGAGTTGCATACAGTGACTTACCTTAGCAGGTTGAAGAGGCTCAGCGCAGCTCCTACTTCTCTTGCAAGGCTCCTTCCTAACATCATGTACTTGGAAATCCTCAATCTTATCTTCATTGCACCCCCTCTGCAAGGTGACACAAACTAGTTACTCGTCTCCTTGGAAGATAAATATGCATACTTTCCAGTCTGTGAACACAAAAGGATGAGATTATAATAAAACAACACCACATAATTATGTCAACTAGTTACTCGTCTCCTTGGAACATAAATATGCATACTTTCCTAACATACTTGCCTATTGTAGTGTACAGCCAATCCTTTATGTCACCTATGAGTTAGACAAGGCCCCACTACAGCAGCCCTTAGTGTTTAAATTGTTGACAAACTCTATTAGAGTGTAAGGTCAAGAACAACAAGTAATCAAAGCAAACAGTCCTAGTATGGCTGGCTGATGTAAACAAGCAATTGAACAGATGTGTGAGCAAATCTTACATATCAAGAAAAGAAGCAAAGAAGGAGGCTTAAAGACCATCACTTGACTGACCAGATTTAAGGGGCATTTAAACATCATGTGCAACGTATGAACTAACATAAACATTGCATATTCCAGATTCTACAATGGAATGCACATGTATTAGGTTATGCCATGTATGATGATGCCTAAATGTACAGATAGCAGGCAGGAGTGATTCATCATTGCACGCACAATTGAATTGCAGGTTAAGGGCTAGTTCGATTCCACCTTTTCAGGGCATATTGTCAAAATAAGCCATAAAAGATGTAAAGAAGTCATTTTTGAGTTACGGGCTTGGGCTTAACTAATTTCGCTTTGGAGGGGGGTGTTTCGGGTAGAACCTCACTAAAAATTGAAGGGAAGGGGAATAGTGAAATGACTCTGTTGTCTGCCTATATTACACTCAAAATGCAACTGCTGACGCCCGTGTCACACCTGACCCTCAAGTAAAAACAAACACGCAAGCATTCATTGCCCTGCCTGCTTGCATCTCCTCTCCCCTTTCCCTCTACCTCGACCCCCTGCCTCCAGCACAAGGGTTCCTCCAGCGAGCCGTTGCCACTGGTCCCATCTGGCCTTGTCCTCGATGATGGTATGTCCAGCTAGGCTACATGGCCGGTGGGTAGGGGCAAATCTCCCTGGCTTCTCCTCCCTCTGGTGCCGCCCCTCATTCTCATGGTATCCAGCAGCTGCTCCACTATGGTTCGTCCAACGCATTACTCCGGCGGGCGCTGCACAACTACGGCTGATGCCACACTGCGGCAGAAGGCACCTTATTCCCCCTCCCCTCCTCCCAGTCCATGGCCTTGAGGTGCTGTTGAAGGATGAGCTCATCCAACAAGGTGAGGAACTCCTCTAATTTTTTTGCCAAATTTTCATTCTGATCCACTATACGATGAATTGCTATGAGCTCCTTCTGCTGCTGCTATATGACGCATTGCTATGAGCTGCTGCTGCTGCTATATGATGAATTGCTATGAGCTGCTGCTGCTGTATGATGAGTTGCTATGAGCTGCTGCTGCTATATGATGAATTGCTATGAGTTGCTGCTGCTGCTATATGATGAGTTGCTACAAGCTGCTCCTGCTGCTGCTATATGATGAGTTGCTACAAGCTGCTCCTGCTGCTGCTATATGATGAATTGCTATAAGCTGCTCCTGCTGCTGCTATATGATGAATTGCTATGAGCTACTCCTGCTACTGCTATATGATGAATTGCTATGAGCTACTGCTGGTATATGATGAATTGCAGACTGCTGTTGGTGTATGATGAGTTGCTATGAGCTGCTGTTGTTGCTATATGATGCTTTCAGGTGGTGCTGCTATACGATAATAACCAGCCACTTGGACCATCGAATTTCAATAAATAATTGTTCTTCATTTAAATGTGGGTCATGCGTTCTTCGTTTAAATTAGGCAATGGGATCTCTATGGAAAACATTGACCAAAGTAGATTGTGCCAAGTAGATGGTATCTTTGTATTTGCATTTTGAGCAAATAGTGATGGTCTGTTTTTCTATCATATTAATTACTGCACTGGGTTCTATTTGTGATGTTTGCAAGTCAAATTAATTTCCATATGGGCAGCAAAATGAAAAAAATATAATGCAATCTAGACTTTCCACTGATCATACCAAAGATAAGCTTAAAATGCAATGAAAAGAACTGATTGGCTTATTACATGGAGCTTATATTCACAGGTGCTTATTTTCTTAGGATAACTCGTAATAATTGTCCCTAAGAAACTTGGCTAATAGAACTGGCATACAAATAACATGTCACGATGATTGCAATGGAGGAGTGACGTACCATGGCACACTGTATAGGCTCACCGATGCCTCTCCTTTTTTTGCGATGTTCCATGAAATTGCCACATACATCTTGTACTTTTTCATTGTGTAACCCTATCTGCAAGTTGACACGGCTAATTTCAGACATCTCTACACAATACTACATTGCATATCCCTTGCGCATATTTAAACCACCAATTAATGATTGTGTGCGTACCATAAACTAGCCATGACTTTGTATACTAGACTAGCAGGCACTCTAAGGGAGCCTAATGTAGTGCACTAGAATTCCTACATGCCACCTACGATTTTGTGTAATGTACTGCCCCTGTTCCTAAATATATGTCTTTGTAGAGATTCCAGTATGGACCACATACAGATGTATATAGATGCATTTTCGAGTGTAGATTCACTCATTTTGCTCCGTATGTAGCCTATAGTGGAATCTCTAGAAAGACTTATATTTAGGAACGGAGGTACGAGGTAGTATCATGTATGACATCTACATATCTAATTTAGCAGCCAGTAGTAGAAATCATTGTCTGCACAAAGGGATTACTGGTCAAAAATCCTAGCAAAGCACGCTGGTAGGCACAGAACAATACAAGAGAGAGAGACGCGCTTACAAGATCAAAGCAATGCCTCAGTCCAGGATCTTGGTTGGCCAAGCTGTTAGATCTAGAAGAAACATCGTCCTTGTAGTTTTTGCCAGCTGCATAACAGGTAACAGCGACCGGTTAGTATATTTGAAGTACATCGGGCAGGTGATGCTGGACGGGTTTAAAGGTGACAAGTACCTAGGCCATGGAGGGTGCTTGGCATCTCTCCAGACTGTGGGAATCATCTTAGAAACGTCGAGGGTGATGATGCTGCACTGGCTGTCGGGGTCCGGTAAGGAGATCTAGAACCGTCGAGTAGGGTGTTTGTGGAGTGGCTCCGGTAGGGGTGGACTATGGTGTGGGCGAAGCGGATCTATGGCCGTGGACAAGGGCGTAGATGAAGCTGCTCTGGTGGTTGGGTTAAGGATGGTGTCAACGATGCGGATCTGCGGCCATGGACGGGGCGTCAGAAGCTGCTCCGGTGGTTGGTTTAAGGGTGGTGTCGACGATGCGGATTTGCGGCCGTGGATGGGGCGTCATAAGCTGCTCCGGTAGGTTGGATGAGGGTGCGAGGAAGCGGATCTGAGGCCGTGGACTTGTGAGTTGGCAAAGCGGCCCAGGTAAGGTTGAGAATGGTATAGGCGAAGCAACTCCGGTAGGGTTGAGGAAGGTGTCGGCGAAGCGGCTCCGGTAGGGTTGAGGAAGGTGTCGGCGAAGAGGATCAGAGGCCGTCGACGGGGGCGTCGGTGGGGCGGCTCCGGGGGGTGTGGACGACGCGTCTCCGGTGGGGAGTACGAATGAGCCGCTGCAAATGCGTGGCGGTTGATGAGAGTACCGGCGAAGCAGATCCGACGCCCTGGACAAGGGCGGCACTGAATGGGCTGTGGTACAATGGTGGATGAGCAGTCTACTTGTTTCTAGGGGAGGTGGGAGGGGTAGATGCGGCCGCAGAAGCAGATCCGGCGAGGTGGACGCCGCTGGCAGTGAATGGGCTATGGTACGCCAGTGGATGAGCGGTCTAGGGTTTCGGGATGGGAGGGGAGAAAGGGCGATGAAGTACAGATGGCATGATGTAAGATGCTCTGGTGCTGTGGAGTTAGTCGTTTTTGCGGGAGGGGGAGAGGAAATGGGGGTGCCGTGTAGTGGGGGAACCGGAAGTTACCAAAGCAGCCAAGACCTATCATGTAGATGAGGGTGGTATTGTAACTGTTGGTCTCCGTGCACCAAGGACAAAAAGGGGGATTTCACATGCTAAAGACTAAGGTGGCGGAAATTTTAGAAGGAGGCTGGAGATTTTGCCGCCCGCGGGATCGTTCGTATCCAGTTTCAACTAATTTTGGACCGTGCTAGCAGGAAGGTGATGTTAGACTGTGTACACGGGGCACGTGTCAGCAGTTAATAACTGGTGTGAAGTCCATCCCAGAAAAAAGACAATAACTCAGGATCATGCACCGGTAACTTGGACGTTCACACGGGCGCGGCCAATCGTACAGGTGTAGTGGCACATTCAAAAAAAGGGATCAAACGCTCAGCCTATGTATTTCTCGTGTAAATAGATAATTCAGTGCCATTGGTTATTTCTTTAAACATAATGCATTGATGTGTTAGTGTAGAGGCGCACAAAAAGAAATGGATATTGTAGTCAGCTACTTAAAAGTGTTACCTCATATGATTACATAGCCTCCATTTCATAAATTGCGTACCCGTTGAATTCATATATGAATATTACATATATTACTTCAAAATAGAAACTTAAATCATCCAAGACTAATGAATTTGAATGCAAGAGTAACAATGGTGCATGTTCATGATAGCTACATTGGTTGTTTGAAGAAACATCACTGTAACTTTGGCATGCACAACTAAAAAGGCTTATTTAAATAGGAAAAAAATGTGATATGTGAGTGTCCAATCTTTATAGCGTTGAATCGATATTGTACCTTTGGCCACGATACGAAGTAGATATTGACTTATGTTCAAGCGATGCACGTCCATGATCGCTAGATAGTGATACGTGAATGAATTGTGCAATCTCTCTCACACGCATACATATCTCACTTCCCTGTGGACATCGAAATCACACATGCGCACTTCGTGTATTTCTCTCCCTCCGTCAGGGTTAAATTCATCTTTCTACCCCATCCTACAAGTCTCTCACACAGAAACACACACGCTCTCTATGTCTAACACGCCCACCCCTTTAATTCCGCCCACCCACAGCCACTAATGTCTCTCACACATATGCTATCTACCTATCCCTTAATATAGCTAGATATGTGTCACACAAACTCCTTCTCCCTACTAGCAAGATGATGCGGAGCATCCTACGATTATCCCCATGTACACTTCGACTACTCCCCAAGCCCCAAGAGGACATACGATGAGACCTCGACCATACGCCATTGGACACAAGGTGAACTCACTCCTCTTCGAACCGTCACTTTCCACATATGAGACATGGCTACTACCTCATGCATGAACCTTGCATATACTCAGGTACAACCGAGACGACCATGGAGGATCCAAGGACCAAGGCCAAGCATGGAAGAGGAGAAGGAAGAAGAAGCAGGGACAAGCTTCTGGAAAGCCCGAAACTTCCGGCCTCTGCCCGGAACTTCCGGCCCCCAGACCTTCCGGCCTGCCCGGAACCTCCGACCCTTGGAGTCCAGACCAGCCCCGACCGCGCCAACTCTCTGGATAACCCGGAACCCGGACGGAACCTGCCCGGAACTTCCGACCTGCCTGCGTGCAAAGACTCGGGCCAAGGGCCCATGAATCCCCCCTCTCACTTACCCCTTTGTGGGCTATATACTCCCCCACCTCCTCCTAGTTAGGGTCAGCATTAGTTTAGCTCATTGAGAGATAGAGCATTGCTCATCCATATCGGATCTACTCCACGAGAGAGACCGCGGCCCCTCTACGGAGAAGATCCGCCTTGGATTCAAGACCCCTTTACGGGAAGATCCCCTTGTGGATTCAAGACCACCTCTCGGAGAAGAACTGGCTACCCTTTTGTATCGTCCTTAGTTGTCCGTGGATTCGTGTATCGTTCTATGTATCCGAGGATCTAGCACATGTGTGACTTGTTCTTGTTAGTTTGAGTGTTTTCTCTCGTGTTTCCCCTCGTGTTCTTCGTGTTTATCTTTGGGATCCGCTCCTTTCGTGAAAGATCGGCCATCTAGGGTTTCACCCTACATCATCTTGGTATCATGAGCCACGTTGATCATGATTTCGGAGCCCCTCTCTTTGTTTTCTAGCCTTCTTTTGCTAGATTTCGTCCTAATTTCAAAAATCCCCACCAAAAATAGCCCCAATTTTTTTTTGTGATTTGTTGGTTTTGATGATGTTTTGTTGATTTTGATACATGGATTTGCTTGGTTTCAAGTGGATCTAGCATCTCCCCAAATTTCCCCACTTTCCATCCACAAAATCTTCCCAATTTTGACCTTGGAAATCAAGTTTTTCCGCCCCCGTTCTCAGATCTGGAATTTAGGGTTCGTCCCGGAAGAAATTCCACGACCCCCGGAACTTCCGGACTCCCCCGGAACTTCCGTCGCCCGGAACTTCCGTCCTAGCCTCGGAACTTCCAGGCTAAACAGAAAGTTTACCCCAAAAAAACCCCAGACTCCCCGCAGTTTTTCCGCGACCCCCGGAACTTCCGGCCACCCCCCGGAACTTCTGGAGCCCGGAACTTCCGGCCCCAGGCCCGGAACTTCCGGCCTAACCAGAAACTTTCCCCGAAATTTCAGCATCAGCCTCTTTCACCGTTTTGGTCACAACTTTTCACTCCGAACTCCGATTTGAGTGTTCTTTGGCTCGTTTTGAAGCTATCGACGTGCCCGAGGACCCCACCTTGGTTTCACCACCTTTTGACACAATCAAATTTTGTGCATTTTGGCATCTTTGCCTAGGGCTTCCACCACATCATCCGCTACACCATCACCGACCTCCGCAACCTAACCAATTTTGTTCCCCATCGTATATGTGGTTGCTTGAGGGGTGATTTGAGTCTCCTAGGTTGTCTAGGCTACTTAGGGACGGTTGATTCTTCATCAACCACCACCACCACTTCCGCATAGGCTTACCAACCATACACTTCTTCAACCCCGACTTAACCCATTTTTGTTTGTGTTGTGAGTTGTGTCTCCTAAGGTGTTTCGGCTACTTAGGGACCGTGCTTCCAACTCCAACTCATATAACCCAATAACCCTCCACTTCTGCATTGCCTACTCGCATAACCCATCATTGCATTGCCTCAATCCCACTGAGCTTCCGCAACACCACCACCGCATCCCGCTACCACCATTTTGACATTTGAGATTTTGAGTTCGCGGTTTTTCCGTTTCCTAAGGTGTTTCAGCTACTTAGGGACGAGTCTCCATCATCTTGATATCTCCATCAAGATCACCGGCACTCATCATCAACAAGGACGGTAACCTCCATATCATCTTGGTATCGTGGTATCCCTCCATTGTATATTCCCTTGCCATTGCATTGATAACCCCTAGCCCATTTTGCGTCACTTGCCTATCGAGACTAGCCATTTGAGTATTGCCGGCAACGTTACTTGTGCACATTAGTGATCATCGAGCTACACCTCCCATTGCATACATACCATACCATAGGTATCATCTTGTTATCATATCATCTCGTGTGCCTCAAGTTTGTTCCCGCATATACACAATAGCTATCTTGGTTTGTGCATTGTACAAAAGTGGCCATACAAAGAAGAAGAAAACAGAATAAAGCTTTTAAGCAAAGAAAAAGAGTGAACAAAGAGCTTGTAAGCAAGTGCCATAGCATCATACCACATTGTCATTTAAGATCATCTTGGATTATAACACCGGTAACCATATATACATAGCATACTTGGGATAGAAGTCGTTGCATTTTTGTCTCCTATAGGTTGTGCACAACTGTCGTATCCGCCTATTGAGCAATCGTGCTAGCATCTCTCTAGAGTTGTGCAACAAGAGCATTTTCCGTGGATTCCACATTTTGAGCTCATTCCTTGGTTGCACGACCCCATTTATCTATCCGTGTGTGTGTTTCCGTGTGCCACATATTGCTATTGGTCTACTTGTTTCACTTGCGAATTTGTGAATCTCTTTCAACATTATTGACTCTTGCTAACATTTTGCATAAAAAAATTTGTGCCACTATCTTCACCGAGCTCCACCATAAGCCTTATTCGTGTAGGTGTGAGAAACCGACAAGAATTGGTACCAATTGTGCTATTTCCTTGTCCACATTGGAGTGATCATTGATCCACTTTCTACTTCGGTCAAGGTACATTTGGTATTCGTTCTTCTCTTTCTACCACTCACATTTTTCTCTTGGAGTGATGGATAGGCAAGGCATTTCATCTCCGATCTTCGACAACAACGACGGCGTGAACAACTACATCACCAAAGCGTCAATCTTCGATCTACAATGACAAATGCAAGGCACACAATCAAGATTGCGAGAGCGCATCGAGAACCTCTCCATTGACATTCGCCACTCTGAAGCGAGGAAAAGGGACTACATCGACAACAAGCTTTTCACACAGAAGGAGGAGCAAGATGCAAGGATGGAGGAGATTTGGGCCTTGATCAAGTCTACTTCCCCTTCGTCATCTTCAAGGCGGCAACACGCACATCGATCCTCTTCGGAGCGCCCAAGGGACACAAGCGCAAGTCGTCCACGTCCACAACTCCATGGCGACCACCATCACGTTTGTGATCCATCTCGTCATGAAGGGCATGTCACCTCCAAGAAACATGTGCACGACGATGACGAACGACATCTACTACAAGCTCAAGTGCGACAACGCCACCATCAACATGAAGATGCTTGAGATGCGCCTACTTACAAGTCCCAACAAGCCCTACTTCACGCCAAGTCCAAACATCATGACCATAAGAGAAGACAGCGAGACGAGCACCACCAAGACGGAGCTTCGGCTACACCAACCACTGCAGCATCTTCGCCAAGTGCTATCAAGGCATCTTCGCCTTTGGACGTACGGCATCTTCGCCTACTCCCCATGAGTTTGCCTACATCGACACCTTCAACTACAAGGCGACCACGTACGAGCAAGGGTGACACTTCCATCTTCGGAAGCCCCTTAAGGAAGAAGGTCGAGCAAGGGCCATCCCCTTCGACCACGGAGACGAGCATGAACCTCTTCAACATCATGAAGACGGCGCCCATATTGGACTCATACTCCGAGTCAAGCTACAAGACCGCACATGTGACCTTATCTTTGGTCTTAGAGGAGAGTGATGATGTGCCATCTTCGGCTTTCATCCATGGCTACGACTATGACATGATTGAGCATGGAGACATCTGCACCTACATCTCTCCGACAACTACATGTGACGAGATGCCCCAATTGCCATGTGAGGAGAGCCACCACCACATGAGTGACATGAGTGACTCCACCCTACATGACATTGAGAGCATTTCCTATGAGAGGATGAGTGTGACCACCACTAGCCCCACACTTGAGAGCATGCCACACATCCTATGTGAGGTTGAGAGCCATTTGAGTGACTCCACCAACCATATGAGTGAGAGCATCCAAGAGGGATTGAGTGAGCCACAACACTTAGTGAGTGAGGTAGTTGACATGGCACGTGAGGCCACTTTGATTTCTAATAACTTAACCTCTACTCCTAGTGTGTTTTCTTCTTTGGTGCTAGGTCTCCTACATGATGATGTGCCTATCCTCGACGAGTCCATACCTCCAATGGAGACAACGATGGCCATGGTGGAAGAAGATGCACAACCGACATGGTTCCATTACGATGAAGATGACCACGACTTGGTCTTCGACACCTCACCTACAACACATGAGCGATGCTCCAAAGGTAACATAGGTGATGGTGCTTCTCTTGTCCCACTAATGGACTATTTTGCAAATGATTGCTTGCATGATGTTGACACACCTATACCCATGCTTCATGCTAGTGCGACTTCTTCATGTCATGACTTACCTATTTATGGCAAATATGATGATGAGCATGTTGATTTGCCTAGTTGTGATGCTATGCTCCATAGGGTGTCATGTGAAAATTCTATTGGTCACATCACGTTTGACAATCCATTAACCTTGTCATATGCTATGAGTGAGATATCCCATATTGCATCATTTCAATCTCAACATAGTAACTGTGCATGCCCCATTAAAATCAATCCCATTTGCACTTATGGCATAGATGACGAGATGATGGTCATTGGCTTTTGTTTTTCATGTGATGATATTGCCATGCTTCCTTTACATGATTTGTGCAATTCATCTACTATGCCATGCAATGATCACATTGTTCCAAATATGCATTGTTTTGGATGTTGTCAATATTCTCCAAGTGATATTTCCATTAATGCTCATGAGGAGACCTCCATAGTTTCCTCATACATATTAGGAGATTTTGATGCATTCCATACTTGGCATGATTCCCATAATTGCTTGCACCATAAGCATTCCACGCATAACAATGCTCTAGATATTTCCCATGATGCATTACATACTTTGAGTCTCCATTATGCCATACATAACAACAAACCTATCATGATGGATGACATGTTTCTATATCACGCATCTCATTTATTTGAGCATTGGATATTTTGTGCTAACCAACACAAGCACGTGCGCATCATGATGGATGATGTGTACATCTACCACGCACATACAATTTTCCCTTTGTCTTTGTTTTGTGTAGGTACTCACGTATACTCGTCAACCTCTCAATTCCAAGAGTTGACGAAACGAGCTCTTGAGAGCAAAGATGACTTGGGATCCCGTGGACTATCCTTACCACCATTCCCTTCGCGCAAGGACTACGCGCATCTCTCTCACTTGGATCTCACACGGCTATTGGCTATATACCGCTTCTCGCTTCTTGCTCATTTTACCATGTTCACTTTGCATGCTATGCTTGCTTCTATGCCTTTGCCATGCAATTGTGACCCTTGCTTGCATCTACCCATGATTCACCATTATGCTACTCCTATGTGTATTTGCATGCTTGGTGGAGATCCTTGTTGCTATTGCCATGTTTATCATGTGCCTCATGCTATTGATGCTATTTTGCTCATATCCTCCTTTCATGCTTGTGCTATGTCATGTGAATTATTCATGCACACTATTTGCAGCCATGACATGCTTGCCATGATTCCTTCTAGTATGTTGCATCTTCGCACTACTAGCTTGCTTGACTTGATCACCATGATTGCTTGCTTTGTCGCATCACCCATGTTCAACTCTTACTCGCTTTCTTGGGTTGATGACATATATGCTCGTGCCTCTCACATGATATATTTTGTTCATTGTCGCTTGCCTCCAATTGTTGCATCTATGATTATTGATCTTGGAGACTTGGACACCTTACTTGTGATGAATGCTTTCTTGATTACGCCTATTGTATTTGGTTGTTCTCGCGTCATATGCCTCCATACTATGAAATGCTCCCTTGTCCTTTCTTATGATGAGCATGATGCATCCACTTGTTGGGTATTTTACCGCACAAATGATAGGTTTTCCACTAACCTCATTTGTTTTTCCGAGTGTTTGTCATGTTCTTTCATGTTGAAGGATTCACAAGGCGATACCGTCATGACACAATTTGGTCATGTGGAGGCATACACGATGTGCAACACCAACATTTTCGAGAATCTCCTAAAGGTGAACTCCTTCCCTTTGAGCCATCCTCAAATATGCATATTGGATGGGTCACTCTTTCATTATTGTTTCCTTCTTCTTGTCTACATGTTACATCTATTGGATGGAGGACTGACATTGGAGATGGAACCCATGGACCTTCAAGTTGAGGAGCGCTCGGATTTATTGGATGCACCTTCGAATCTCCACTCATGCCACGACATCGAGCATTGGTATACCAACACCTCCATATTTGTTGATTGTGTTCACACATGTCATGCTCGATGGACATATCATACACATGACAAATTTGCATCTTATGCATGGATTGACTCACATCATGATTGCCTTGTTGCATCTTGTATTCCCATGTCATCCATGATATATGAGCTTATGCATTTCTTTAGCAAATTTGTTGTGATCTTTCTTGATGGCATATTCATACATCATGATCATATTACCCATCATCAATTGCATGATCACATACTCATCTTGAGCAACCATTGCCATATTCATGCTAGTGATAAACCGTCTCTCTATGACATCATTTTGCACCGTGGTTGCATTGATCATATTCACAACACATTTGTGTGCACATTGATTGCATTTTCTCCCACGAATGTTTTGCATATCATTCTAGATCATCTTGATAAGCTTCATGCGCTTTGTCATGAACAATCTTGTTGCACGGACTCATTCTTACATGATGTACACTTTGTGTGCACTAACCATTGTATTTCCGAGTGTCCCTTGTGTTTGCTCTTTTTGCATGTACACCACTCCGGAGACACCTTGGAGTACTTGGATAGCGCAATGTCTTCCACTTCGTCCTACTACAAGTCCGTCCACGACAACCGTTTCCATGGAGATGAGGTTTTCGATCCGATGTCGGATCTTTCCCAAGGGAGGGGAGATGATTCGGAGCATCGTACGATCATCCCCATGTAGACTTCGACTACTCCCCAAGCCCCAAGAGGACATACGATGAGACCTCGGCCATATGCCATTGGACACAAGGTGAACTCACTCCTCTTTGAACCGTCACTTTCCACATATGAGACATGTCTAATACCTCATGCATGGACCTTGCATATACTCAGGTACAACCGAGACGACCATGGAGGATCCAAGGACCAAGGCCAAGCATGGAAGAGGAGAAGGAAGAAGAAGCAGGGACAAGCTTCTAGAAAGCCCGGAACTTCCCGGCCTCTGCCCGGAACTTCCGGCCCCCGGACCTTCCGGCCTGCCCGGAACCTCCGACCCTCGGAGTCCAGACCAGCCCCGACCGCGCCAACTCTCTGGATAACCCGGAACCCGGCCGGAACCTGCCCGGAACTTCCAGAGCCCGGAACTTCTGGCCCCACCCGGAACTTCCAGCCTGCGTGCGTGCAAAGACTCGGGCCAAGGGCCCATGTATCCCCCCTCTCACTTACCCCTTCGTGGGCTAGCACTATATATACTCCCCCACCTCCTCCTAGTTAGGGTCAGCATTGGTTTAGCTCATTGAGAGATAGAGCATTGCTCATCCATATCGGATCTACTCCACGAGAGAGACCGCGACCCCTCTACGAAGAAGATCCGCCTTGGATTCAAGACCCCTTTACGGGAAGATCCCCTTGTGGATTCAAGACCTCCTCTCGGAGAAGAACCGGCTACCCTTTTTTATCGTCCTTAGTTGTCCGTGGATTCGTGTATCGTTCTATGCATCCGAGGATCTAGCACATGTGTGACTTGTTCTTTTTTCGTTTGAGTGTTTTCTCTCGTGTTTCCCCTCGTGTTCTTTGTGTTTCTCTTTGGGATCCACTCCTTTCGTGAAAGATCGGGCATCTAGGTTTCACCCTACATCAAGCAAGATGCCCATGCGTTGCACGGAACATCAAGATGCATTTGTATGAGAAGTTTATCTTGTGGGAGAAAAGGATGAACGAGGGAATGCCTCATTTGCAAATGCGGAGAGGGGTGTGGGTATCTTTTTGCAAAATTGCCATAGTTTCCTTCCTGTCCGTCGGATATAAATCGGATGGCCTATATTGCAAGATGGCAGGAACACCATCATCACCAACTCTATTTTTTATAAGAGTAGAGATATGTGAGTGTCACTGCCCCCCCCCCCCACACACACCCACACTTGCCAACACCGAAGGAGTAGGGTGACACCTCGATTTTGATACTAATCGATCGACTGGCTTCTCTCTCAAACATACACACACACTATCCGGCACCGAAGGAGTAGGGTGGCACATCAATCTTGATAATCTATCTACTCCTGTTTCAAACACACACACAAACACACACACTCGCTAGTTGTGCCTCTATGCCTACCGCGCACACTCTCAATACATCTTTCTCTCCCTCCCCCCCAACAATGACAGCAAAAGGGTGACAACTCGATCTGATCATAATCTGTCAATTGGTTACTCTCTCAAACATTGTGTCTCGGTGCCTCGCTCGGTAGCCCCCTCGATATGTAGACTTCTTGCGCGCGCATAGCTGTAGTGACGATGACGCTGAACCCAGTGTGCCTTGTTTTTACGGGCCTCATGTGATAGTTTTCACCCTGTTTTTTGTTAATTAACAAGGCAACCTTTTCTTTGTTACTACTAGTGAATCTAAAATCATTCGGGGTAGACATAAAATATATCACTTCAACCCAATCATCGCAGCAACTATTTTAAAAGAAATTAGCTAGCTGCCCGTGCGTTGCACGGAACATCAAGATGCATTTGTATGAGTACTTTATCTTGTGAGAGAAAAGGTTGAACGAGGGAAGGCCTTATTTGCGAACGTGGAGAGACATGTGGGTATATTTTTGCAAAATTGCCATAGTTTCTTTCCTATCCGTTAGATATAAATCCGACGGCCTATATTGCAGGATGACACGCACACCATCATCACCAACTCTTTTTCTACTCCCTCCGTCCGAAAATACTAGTCATCAAAATGGATAAAAAGAGATGTATCTAAAACTAAAATACGTCTAGATACATTTCCTTTTATCCATTTTGATGACAAGTATTTCTGGACGGAGGGAGTATTTGTCTTTTTAGAGATTTCAACAAGTGAGTATGACCGGACCTTACCAACATACTCAAAAAAGTAGTCCATAGTTTTGATGTTACCCTCTTTTCTTGGTGGTGCAGTGCCATCTGGATACCTCATAAATAAATCAAGGACAAATCTGACCCCTTCCTGAAAACACATACGAAGTAAAATGAGTGAATCTACACTCTAAAATATGTCTACATACACATCCGTATGTGGTAGTCCATTGGAAATCTGAAAAAGACAAATATTTAGGAACGAATGGAGTATATATATAAGAGTAGACATGGAGATATATCTCCAGCATGGTCTACAACAAAAATGTGCTGGGCTGGTTAACGCCGGATGCTCGCAACGCGATGACATGAGTTTGAATTCTATCTTTTAACTTTATATTTTTATATTATATATTACTCTACTTATTTAATATATACTTCTTTCACTAATGTACTGACAGTGGAACCCACAGAGTACTTAGAATACAAGATTAAGGATGGACTTGTTTCTTTTTAACTTTCTGTACGAAGCTGTAGCCACCATGCAAGTCATGTGTACATTGTACATGCAATTAACTTTTTGTAGAGGGACAATCATACAGGCAATTAACTCAAATGGATTGGATGTCACCAACATAAAGAGCATCTCCAACGGCAGCCGGCAAATTTCCTCCCGCTTCCTTAAGCGGAGGACGACATCAAACGCCAGCGGCATACATTTTTAGAACTCTAATCAACTAGATGAAATTCGTGCAAACAGGGACTTATTTCATATAAGCATGAAGGATTTCGTATAAAAAAGCCGGATCTTCATATAAACATGATGGATTTCATTACATTTACATGAACTAAGAGGTGCCAATCTGGCTCTCTTGTATAATTGATACTCCCTCCGTCCGGAAATACTTGTCCTAGAAATGGATGTATCTAGACTTATTTAAGTTCTAAATGGCTGCCCGCGGATCCCTTTGTCTTCCTCATGTCTGTCAGACACTTGCGGGGTTGACGAAGGTCCTCGGAAGAGACGAAGCAGCAAAGAAACCACCTGAATCTGCGGTCGTCGCCTCGACGGTGGCCTTCATGGGTCCCAAGTGGCGGCGGCCTCCCGTGTTCTACTTCTCCTCGATGATGGCGGCAGACACGGAGAAGCTGGCCACCTTCTCATCGCTCTCCACGCACCTGGCTTCTGTCTCTGCCTGCATGGCGCTGCCGTAGGCACAGGAGGCACGCCCACAGACACGGGAGGCGCGGCCACCGCAGACACTGGGGCGCGGTACGACACGGCAGCGACGGCACCCGTATCGGCATGCTCGCCGCCGTGCTGGCGTGGAGCAACTCGCCACTCCTCATCGAGCTGAACTGGAGCGGTGAGTTTCTGAACCACGCGCCTGCATGGGACGGCAACTGGCCCCGTCGGGCCAAGCAAGGTTGGTGAAGCACCGAGCGGCCTCGCCCGTATCTGGAGGGCTCAGCGGGCCACCCAGCTGGGTAATATGCCGATGAACGGCTCATCGGAAGCCATCGAAAGAGTGGAGAAAATGATGAAGGAGGAGATGGGGAAGCGGCGGAGGGGTGCGATTCTTGCCCGCTGTCTGTTTGGCCTCGTGTAAATAGAGGGCAGACGGTAGGAGCTTGGCCGGCGTCTAGCCTCGTTTAAACTGAGGGCGGACGGGAGGAGCTCGGCCGGTGTTGTGTTTAATTCCAGCCCGCTCATGAACGGACGTGTGGCCCGAGTAGGATCCTCGGTTTGCACGCGAGTTTAACGAGGGGGTTTAATGGAGGCGCCTGGCGTGCAGCGGGTGGCGCAGTACTATTCGATTTGACAGCAGTAATGAGCTGGCAAATCACAAAGGCCCTCGCCTCTCGTGAAACCGACCGAGCTAGACTGCCCCGCCCTCTAGCCTTTTAAAAAAAATGTATATACTCCACTTTTGTATAGTGTACTATTAAAAAGGCTTGTCACAATAATGGTGTCCAGCATAAGTGCACAACCCACCCCTCAAATAAAACTAAGCACCCTGGAATTCTTTGACAAAACTAAGCACCCTGAAATTCTTTGACAACTAAACTGCTGGCTATATGATGTTGGCCATATATATTGTACGTATATAATGTGAAGAAACGAGTGGTTTTCGTAAGATGACTTAATGCTCACCTAGACGGAGGGAGTATTCGATTTGACAGCGGGCGGCGCAGTTTCCGATATGGCTTTAATGTAGATGAGGGAGGGAGTAGCGGTTCCCGATATGTTGAATGGCCAATGTATCCTCCTTCAATTAATGCATGAGGGAAGTAATGGGAGGAGGTCCGGGAAAAGAGGCTGCACGATGTGAATGCAAAGTAGTTTGCCCTCATTGCCCTTATATAAAGGCGCCCCTCCATTCCAATGCATCTACCACATCGTACGCACCTAAGCATTTGCCTAAGCACCTACGCTAAGTGCAAAAGAGCTCACTCCAGACCCATGGTGGCGATGCGCGTGAGCGGCCAGTGGCTGCGCCAGATGGTCCACGACGCCGGCCTGCAGCATGGCACCAAGGATCATCTCCATACGATGTTGGAAACCGGTTGGTGGATGGCCGCCGTCGACGCCAACTACGACTCTCTGTTGGACCAGATGATCATTGACACCAGCAACAAGTTCACCGTCATCAAGAAGCTCGCGGACGACATCGCCGTACTCCTCCAGCCCGCGCGCCCGGGCTCCTCATTGCCTATGACCCTAATCGGCCTCCATGGCCGGAACCTCTTTCAAGCACTGGTGGCCGTGCGACTGCCCGCCGACGCCATGAAGGATGTCCACCTGGAGGTCGCGCTCGCCACGAGGCGCCTCGCCCTGCGAGAATTCGTCGACCTACACATCCACGTGTACGAGCAAATCATGTACATAGGTATCTACAAGGCCAGTGAGGATGCTACGACATTGGCCTTCCTCAACCGGCTGGAAGCCTTGGATGCCTTTGCTGAGAAGCACCTCGACCTCGCCACAAAAGTCGCCGCTCCTTAGCCGCTGGTCGGTGGCCCGGCGCACTAAGTTGAGGAGGAGGAGGTCGTACGTTCGTGGATCCATCTTTCTTCTTGCCTTCTGTAACCACCACTGCGATTGCATCATCGTGGCCTTAATTCTTATTGTGTTGTTGCATTCTCGTTCCAGTCAATACCGACATGTGTGATCCCTTTGCTTAATTATATGCATCACTGTAACTAGTACTCCATCCGTCAATTTATAAGTTGTGCTTACCTTTTCCATCAACTTCGTGCAATGCGCGGGCATCTTGCTAGAAACACTACTCCATCCGTCTAGGTGAATAAGTCAGCTTAGATTGTGTGTATGTCATGTGGGGCCTTAGTGTAGCTTGCCTAAGGTGTGGCTTGAACCAAACACTCACCTAAGTTAATCAAACTTGCCTAACCTTACATTCCATGAGATTTTGCCACATGTTAGAATCCAGAAAGCTCCACATGTAGAAGCATAATGCACAAACCACCAGAATCTCATGTGTGCAATGCACGTGTACCTTACTAGTACTAGTAGGTAGGAGTACTAGTAAGAAACAAATTCCAGTTTTGGCACGAGCTTGTACTACGGGAGCACCACAAGGCCTGCCGCAGGAGTTACATTTCCCTCTCGGGGCCCACGGGACCGAACTTCAGTGGCTTAGTGCCCGGCCTATGAGTCAATGACATGCAGACCTTAAATGCGGCTGTCCCACATGTCATTCTCATGGTGGTGGCGTGGTTCGCGACTCACTCGTTCGAGATGAACCGGCCGGTGGTAGCGTGGCCGTGGCGAGGGTGCCACAACTAGGCGTTGGGGCGTTACGAGGCGTAGATGGCCACACCGGTGGGTACTACCTGTAGTACATAAGTACTCCAACTGAGGATTGATGCCCGGGACGAAATGTGTCACAGCCACTGGATGAAAATTCGATGGTGCGGGAGTAGGGATCGGAGCACAGCAACGGAGCAGGCAAACCGCGTCCAATCGGGTGTGTCTGTGGTAGAAAGTTGATGGTCGACGTAGTTCAGCTGGCCCGCATGTCATGCACACAAAGGCAGAGGAGCGGTGGGGCCGAGAGGGATGAGGGGCACGTCGGGGGGATGAGGATCCCCTGACGCGAACAATCCTACCGTTCTGTCACTGACATGTGGGACCCATAAGCGTGGGTCCCACCTGTCAGCGAGGGAAAGGAAGGGCAAGGCAGTGATAGCCACGTCAGAGGATCCATGTCCACGTCGGGGGACGTCGTGCCGTGGGTTGGAGCGGCGTCGTGGGAATCGCGTGTGGGTGTGGCAGTGGTAGAAACAAGAAACGTTATGGTCGCTGTGGTTCAACTTCCATGGACAAGTTGTCATGTCTGCTGACACATGTATATCAAAAGTAGAGTGTTTATATTTCAAGCACGTGAACAAGTATTATTCTACTACTTTGGATCCATTGCAATGCATGGGCCAGCACATTGGTAGTAGTAGTGTCCATCTCTATCTCTAGAGGCCTTCCCTCGTTCATCCTTTTCTCTCACAAGATAAACTACTCATACAAATGCATCTTGATGTTCCGTGGAACGCACAAGGATGTTTCCTTGGGTGTCTCTCCGGCGCAGCATGGCCGTAGTTGCAAGTTGACGCCCCTTGAGATGCCGATGTTGAGGGGCACTCGGATTTCCTCCGATGAGCAGGTAAGATGAGTTTGATCACATAGTAAATGCATTCTAAAGACTACTTCCGTGTCCATTTCCTAATTCTCCCCCTGCCCACTGTTTCATAGGTTAGGCTCGGTGCGAGTGGAGATTGGCTTGCATATACCAACATCAATTTGAACAACATTTACAATAGTGAAACCGTTCCCATAGATCCTTTGTCCAACATTGGGATCAGCCATGCAACGGGCCACCGCATGAATTGGTACGATGGAACCACGGTGAGATTGAATAAGATAGCACGAACCTTGCACATGGCGGTCAAAGGTGGACCATGCTGTCTGCGGCCAATTTGTTGCCGTACGAGTAGGAAGACGATGTGCTCCTTTCTAACTGCATCTTCGCGGTGACAAACCAGGGGACTTATTTTGTATGGGACACATCCTACGATATACTCCCTCTCTCCCAGTTTATTTGTTTTGAATCTTTTCGTTTTATAAGTTTCAAATTCAAATTTAGAGCTCCCCATCACATGTTGAGATTACAATGTCCATTAAATTGTTGCGTGCATGTATAGTAAAGAAACAAATCTCGAGTTTGGCACAAGTTCGTGGTGCGGGAGCACCACAAGCCCTGGCGCAGGAGTTACATTTCCCTCTCAAGGCCGTCGGGACTGAGCTTCAGCGCCTTACTACACCTACCTTTGAGTCAATAACATGTGGAGCCGATAGGTGACTGGTCCACATGTAATGCTCCTGTAGGCAGAGGGGCAGTGGGGCCAAGAGGGGTGAGCCGCAGGTCGGGGGACGTGTGGTTTCATGGGTTCGAGCGGCATCGTGGGAATCGCGGGTGGATGTGGTAGAAACTTGATGCTCACCGCATTTTAGGTGGCCCACATGTCATGCACAGAAAGGCAGAGGGGTGGTGCGGCCGAGAGGGGTGAGGCGCACGTCGGGGGGCGTGGTGCCGTGGGTTGGAGAGGCGTCGTGGGAATCGCGAGATGAAACGTGATGGTCGCCGTAGTTGAACTTCCATGGACAAGCTGTCATGTCTACGGACACATGCACTGCATACCGATCACTGGAAGGAGTAGCATAGAAAGCTATATATGCGGATAAATAGTTCCTTATAGTCAAGCGGACCCACGCTACTACTCTGTTCCAAAGACATGCACACCATCGAAATAGTCCATATATATCAATATACACCGGGAGGGAATAATTTTTTTACAAGAGAGGAAATAGTTCATCCATCCATAATGCCCTCCTGCTGGTGCAGCCTTTTCTTCTTCTTCTTCTTCTTCTTCTTCTTCTTCTTCTTCTTCTTCTTCTTCTTCTTCTTCTTCTTCTTCTTCTTCTTCTTCTTCTTCTTCTTCTTCTTCTTCTTGTTCTCATTCTCTGTGGGAGACGGCTTCACAACAAGCTCTTTGGACCTTGCAGCTATCTCGAAACTCACACGGGCATCGAGGGCAGCATATTTTATCCGCTCATGCGTCAAGGGATAATTCTCCCATCCATACGACCTTAATGCCACCGTCTCATCACCCTTCTGAAGATTTGTACCGAGCACAAAATTTGCTACGTCGAATAGGGATGGTGTCTATTTACCACAAACTTCTACAGGAATTTTGATTTTGGTTTGTAGGTCAGCGATGCTATTCAAATCAAGGTTGTACGGCTCCAGCTTCTGTTTGTCCCCTTCAATGGCTGCCCCACGGAAGTATACGTCCTCCCGAGACAAGAAATCGTGAAGCTCACCTGGTATGGAGGGCGAGTGTATGATGTGGTACACCAAAACATCATCTTCGAGGCACAGCTGAAGGACGGCGGCGCGCTGGATCTTCCCAGGGGCACGCTCCGTGTACTCTGCGTCGAGACCGATGACCCTCGTCTCTACCTTTTCGAGGGAGTTGGATACATTGTTGAGCCACTGCCGAACAACCCTTGGGTGGACGGTGTTGGTGGCAACTATGCGCATCGAGCCTTCGACGAGGACATGTTGGATGCTAAAAACCTGCATCTCGATCTCTATCGCCATTTGGAACTGCTGGAACGGAGGGCTATGGTTTGGAGAATTAGGATTAGATGGCTAGTCTAACTGAAGTAGTAGATGGTTATTTAAATAAGTTAAAATAATGTGAACGCAGTGGGATTTGGATGCAAATGAAGATGAAGGGGAGGTGACGAAGCCGAGTAGTAGTAGTAGTAGTAGTACAACTGTGGTACACTTGATGGTCAAAATACTATTCATGCGGTCCTCACAGTGAAGTGACAACACCCTGTGCCTGACACTAGTCCAGGCGGCGTGTTCGGGTTACCAAAGTCAGCCTCACCCTATGCACAGTGCAGTCTGTCACCGCCGATGTACAGCACATTGGCGCCTCGCCTCGTCTCCCTCTCTGCTCCCATAGCACCACTCCATCTCCTTCTCCGTCTCCATCTCACTGCATCCCCGTGTACCATCGCCTCAATCGCCTCCCCCAGTACCACTATTCCCCCGCTAGCCGCTCCAGCACCGACATCCTTCTCCCTCGTCAATCAAGCCCCCTTCCAAACTCCACCATGGCCAAACGCGAACCGCGCAGCATCCATATGAGCCGCGATTGGAGCAATCTCCCCAGTGACATCCTCGACCTCTGTTGTTCATCTATGGATATGTTGAGCGCCCTGCGGCTGGCTGCATGCTCGAGGGACATGCACACAGCCATCGTTGAAGCAAGGCCTAAGCTTTTCAAGACACCCTGCTTGCTCCTATCTGGTCTTGCGAGATTGGCTCACCATGATATGGAGGCGTGCATGATGCCCCTCGACTTCAATCCGATCTCCGTTAGACAAAACTTCTTTGCAAGTATGTAGTGGGTCACCGTACATCATTTCCCTCGACATCAATCCGATCACCATCGCCCGAAACTTCTTGGCAGGTATGTACTGGGTCGGCATGAACTCCCACTTGATGGCTGCCTTCAGAGAAGATGGTGAAAAGTTGGTGCTCGTGAACTTCCAGACCTCCCACGAGATTATCCTTCCTCCACTGGATTATATAGAGTATTACCATCGCGGTCCAAGTCATCTATATTACTACGTCAGTTGGACGGACCTTGTTTTGCAGAAGATTGTAATCTGCCAAGTGCCCACACGACATGCGAATTACGCAGACTTCAAGCTAATTGCCTTGTTCGGCCGCGGACTCGCCTATCTTTACGCCGGTGCCTTCTTTAGCAGGAGACAACTCGGTTCACAGTGGATCATCGTCAAAGCTGATACACACTTCTGTGATGCTATTGAACACAATGGCATCATCTACGCGATCGACAAAGCAGATGGCACCATGTATTGCTAGGACGGCGCGTGTAAGTTGTTTCCTCTCATGTTAATGATGACACCATGAAACTGTTTGAAATTTTTGTGATGATTGGCATATCTCTGTTTGAGCAGAATTTGAGTAGAACTATGGCAATGTATTAGAGACGCCGTAAATCAGCTATATTTGGAATGAGTTAATTCATGCGATTGTGACCATGTCATTACAGCCAATTTGTACCCTGAATAATCAAACGGTTAGGAATATATGGATATTATCCTTATTTTACAGTAATCTATATACTACTACTAAATATAAGTTTGTATCAATGGCCATGTTAGTTTTCTCATTTTCATGATGTAGAAACATGCACCACACTGTTGGTTTCATCTAACCATACATTAGGGAAGTAAATGTGCATATGGAGAACTCTATATTTGGAAGTAGTCTGCAATGCTTACCATGTGTACATACCTATATTCGCCCTTCAGCAATCAATGGCTAGAATAATATCCTCACAAAAAATTTGCCCACAGAACACGAGTATATAACAATGCATGGTCTGTTAGTTACCTTGAAGAATTTGTTTGTGAGGACAGAACATGATTACATAACATGCATGACATGGTAGTTTCCTGTGAAGAATCGATTGCGAGATAACATGAGTATAACCATGCATGGCACTTCTATATTTTCGAACCCAGTATACATTTCCCTGTATTTTCCTCCCAGTTCCAACAGGGACATATCAATTTTGTTTCTTGTATTATCCTACTCATACTCTGAACAATGCTGATCTTACATTAACAATGTCTGTCCTTTTTTATATGATGAAGTGTCCCTACAGTTACTGCCCTTTGTAATCACACCACCTTTGCCAAAAACAAGGAAGCACAACTGGTTCCTCGCTCGATCAGACGACGGAAAAATACTGATGATCATTCGGACACATGAGCCAAAAAAGTTATATTGCAAAAACCCCACTGTATACAAGCACTGTGTAATACGTGAGTATCCGGACAGTGGCTGTTACGTCTATGACTAGGATACCAGCTTGTTGGGGCCTTTAGGATTTTTTAGTTGGAGGCGGGTAAACAACCTTGGTTCACACTCTCTGTTTCTCGGACTCAATTATCCGATTAACCAGGACATCACCGTTGGCAAGGACCTTGATGGCAGAGAGGCTCTGTTTGCTATGGAAAACTGTGTCTACACGGCGAGCCCTAGGAGTTCGGGAGCAAACTCCCCTGATTGTCAACGATAGAGCCTGCAGCCAAAAGAAGGTGAGAATGACAAAGGCATCCGGATTAACTTTGATCCTTGGATGTCTCAATTACAACAGGCGGTGATGTGGTTCGAGCCTTCAGGTTGATAGGTAATTGGGTTGTTGCATTGAAAGGGTGGAGTACTAGTGTCTCCGGATCACTGGTCGCTGAAGCGGGGTTGCAAATTATGATGTGTTGGATCATCTCTTCGAATGACTTTGTTGTCTTTGCTACTGGTTCTGGATGGGTAGTTCTTTCTTTTGTTATGCATATTCCTTGTCATTTGGCCATCCTCGTCTATGTCACTCTTACTATGTAATAGTTGCTTTTGTTTAGAATGTCATTCTCGTCTGGATCACGGGAGTCTGAGCACTGCAGATGGGTGCGTTTTGGTGGTGTAGCAAGACTTCTTATGAACTATCATGTCTTGCTATTTATGTCAGTAGTAGTCACTAGTCAGTGTTTGAATGTTGTATATATCGTTGTTTCGAACTATTTATTGTCTCGAACTACTGGTGGGCTAAATGAGGGCATCACCATTCTCAAGTGTTCAGAGTATATCTCCTTTTTCAAGTTATATAATTTGAGCTCAGTGTCTTTTCGATGATGTACACTTGTTTGGGCCAGTGAGGTGTCGTTGAATATGGGCCGAGTAGTAACGCAATGCCAAACAGGTCAATTATGACTCTCAGGCCGGGCTCTCAAAAGATCCTGAAAAAAAAGTTGGGCTCTCCAAAAAAGAATGAATAAGGACTCTTAGGCCGACATGTGGGCGCCACCGGTGTTTTCGTGCGCTTGCACGCCGAGAGCATATTGGCGCGTGCTCGAAATTCATGCTACCTTTTCATCCATAGTCTCCCGCCCCTCCCCCACCTCTGGAATCTTGATTCCTACTCCAGTTCCCCCAAATCCCCCTCCTGTACTCCCTGTACTCAATCGCACTATCATGTCACTGGTCAACGCGAATCTCCGAGACGGAGATCCTGAGGTCCGTCCTGCCTTCGGTCATTGTGTGCTGTTCTCAACAGTGGCATGGCGGCGCTTGATGACCAGTTTGTCGGCAAAGTGCTGATGGTAACCATCAACGGCGACCGGCCTCCCGTCTCGCCGGATGACCTTGTCAAAGCTCTTGGCATTGCGCACGGCATCCAAATAAGTGACTTGCTCATCGAAGTCTGTCCGCCACCGACTGATTTCTTTGTCAGGTTTCGGACAACTTTTGACTGCAGTCATGTGTTGGAATCTTCTCGGCGTTTGTTCTGCGATGGCGCGCTGGTGAGCTTTGATCGGTGGCACCCAGGATGGGGCTCGGTGCCCTCTGAGCTTGAGTGTTTAACAAATCTTACCTTCCACGGCATGCCTCGACGTGCTTGGAACAGCGAGTCCACGAACGAGCTTATCAACGACCTTGGAGGTGAGCTCGTAACTATGTTTGTTCCTCCAGACAGCTGGGCTCTGACGGTTATGGCTTGGAGGAAGAAGCCGTCCACCATATCGAAGGTGATTGGTGTTGAGATACCGATGCAGGAACCGGGGTTGTACTATTCGTCGCCACCAAGGCCGCCGCGGACCACGTTAGAGATGTACCTGTATCGAGTGTTCGTGCATGTCGAAGAAGTGGTCAAATCCATCAATCGAAGTCCTGTCGCCGCCGCTGGTGCCAGGGTCCATCGACAACGTCCATTACAGGAGTCAACGTCAGACTTTCCCCGTGTTGCTCGGAACGATGGATGGCACAGGGCCTACTCCATCGCGCGGCGGAGGCCACTGCTTCTTTGGGAGAAGAGGCAGGGCTGGCTGCCTGGATGTGCTCTAATTTGAGGTAACAACTGAATCTTGTCAGATATTAGTTAAATCCGAGCTATGGGTGTGAAGCACTGATATGCTAGTACATTTGATTGTGACATGTTCTAATTTTGTACGTGAACTTTTTTAGAAAGGGCTATACGTCAACTTAATGTGCTAGGAGAACTTATTCTGTTGTGTGTCTGGTTTCTTTGCACAACATTCAAGATATTTCCCCGTCATTGATAAAGACGATGAACCGTTATGTACGACTTTGTTGGTTTCAACATAGCCCTTCCCGTAGCGATCCACTGCTTCCATCCTGATTGTGCCGCCCGCATGAAATTTTTGTATGCAAGTACAGTGTGCTATGATGTTCTATATGATTGTGTCAACTATATAAGTTTTTACTAAGCATCAGTAATGCATATGGCTGAAAGATGTATTTACGAGCATCGGCCGATGGGTCTCTCTCTCTCTATCTCTCTCACACACACACACGCGCGCGTGCGCGCACACGCACAAGTGGGACCCGTTGAATTATTTATTTGCTCATCACAGCTTTTAATTAGGTTCCACTGTAATCTAACTTTTTTCTTAAGTTATTAATTGAGCTCAGTGACTTCAAAAAGTTGTATAGAAGCCTTCTTTGGGCCTTTCCGGCGTCGCTGAATGTGGGCTGAGTAACCATGTTAGGTTGTACTGTACTACACAGGCCTTTTTTTGCTATTTTTTAAATAATACAGTTTTTATTAATTTTCATAAATATTACGCTGGGTAAAAAATTTTCAAAAATAATACACTGTCGGCCCGCTGCAGGCCGACTGGGCCTAGTCGGCCCACAGCAGGCCGATTGGATTCCAGTCGGCCTACAGCTGGCCGACTGGCCCCTATCGGCCCACTGTGGGCTGATTGGGTCATGTCGGCCCACTATGGGCCGACTGGAGCTAATTGGCTTGCTGTGGGCTAATTGTTTTTGCAAAAGTGTCAACCATGTATTTAAAAAATATGTGTATTGTGACCTCCTCCGCTCACTGTGGGCCCACTGTTGACTAAAAAATATGTTTTAAAAAGTGTTAATCATGTATTTAAAAATTGTTAAATGTGTGTATAAAAAATGTTCCTTATCTATACAATTTTTTTAATGTGTGTATAAAAATAGCTTTTTTTCAACATCAGCAATGCAACTGGGCCGACAGTTGTACACAATACCCGGGTCAACTTGTTATTCTCCGCCCCGCTGGGCTGCAAACTTTCCTAGGAGGTATGCATTAGGCTTAACAAGAAAATGGACTTTAAGAAATAATAAATGGGATGTAATTCTAATGACTAGACAGTTACTATGCACCAAACACGTAATTAGTTTGAAAAATATATTATTTTTGGAATTTGAAAATTTTAATTTCATTACTTGTTGCGCGCGCAATATTTCGTTGGATTTTAACATAATATAACTTTATTTTGAAATTATATTTAACCTGACTAGAAATTTCAGTAAAAATATTTCGGATCCCATCAAAAGTTGGAATTTTTTTTGAATCCTGTTTTGAGCGGTTGTTTGAAATTATTAATCGTTGTCCTAGCTAGAAGTTGGGCTGTACTTTTAAAAAACTGTAAATGGGTTGTAGTAAATTCCATTAGAATTAAAAAATGGGCTGTACATTCTTACAAATCGCAAATGGGCTATATGTTCTCTGCCAAATCCGAGTTGTGGGCCTACTAAGTTGACGCGTACCATGGGCTTTGCCAACTTAGTCAATATAAACGATTCTAGTTGCAGTGGTCGTACGATGTCCATCCAACGGCCGTAGTGCTTCTTCAACCTCTGGTCTTCTTGCTCCAGCCGCCCAAAGCAGCGCCGGTCGTGTCGCGTGCTCCTGCCTCCCGTGGCGGGCTGTGATGCCGCGGAGGCCTCATCGCCCCATACTACTCCCACCGCCGGCCAGGCCATCCCTCTACTCACCCACACCCCCTGTTATTCTGCGGCGACGGCAGCCTCACACCGCAGCCGAACCAGTGAACCCTCGTACTTCTCTCCGCGCGGGCTTCCGCTGCTGCGTCTTCCCCGGCTCCGCATCGTCCCCTTCCTAGGCCTTGCCGTCGTCCAGACCACCGCCCTGGTGCTCTCGACGCGGCGTGGTCAACGTGGTCAATGACCGACTTCCATCGGAAGAGTACTGTACGTGGATAGGCTGACAGCTGGGTCCACGGCAGCCGCAAGGAAGTGCCTCCTTATTACGTGCAAAATAATTATTCCTCCACCTGACAGCGGGGACCCACCGGATGGCCCACCGTATTTTGCGAACAAAATGATTCGCCCCCTGACTGCTGGGACCCACGAGCTACATCTTCGCATGCAAAGAAGTGCGTCCGAAAAAAAACGATTCGCCCACCTTACTGCTGGGACCCACCAGCCCCCGACTGTTGGGACCCACCAGCTACACCTTCGCACGCAAGGAAGTGCGTCCGGGCAAAAAAAAGATTCGCCCCCTGACTGTTGGGACCCACCAGCTACATCTTCGCAGGCAAGGAAGTGCCTGGCAATCGGAACCCACCTGGTCAAAGCGTACGTAGCGTTGTCATTCTGGTCGTGAACGTGTACGTACATACTGGTCGATGTAGAGGCGCGCACGTGTCATAGTAGAGGCGCGCACGTGTCGTAGTAGAGGCGCGCACGTAGCATGTACACGTACGTATAGTGGCCAGATTGCAAGAAAGAAAATACGACCACGTATGTGTACATACGGGCGGGGTCTCGAACGCCTACTCGCGCATACGTACGGACAGGGCTCGTGTACATGACTGGGTCAGAACGGAGAAACAGCGTTGTCGTCGTGTTCATGGGGAGGCAACGGAATGTGTCGTGTTCATGGGGAGGCAACAGAAAGCGTCGTGTTCATGGGGAGGCAACGGAATGCGTCGTGTTCATCGGGAGGGCTTGGATGGAACAGGCGATGGAAACGAGGCCTGGCGTACCGCAGAATGGAGGAAACGGCCTTGTGTTCGACCGACCACATTCGAAACGGGATCCTGTTCATCAGGAGGGGTCTGGCGTACCGCAAAACGGAGGAAACGGACCTCCTACGGTCGAAACGGGGGTCCTGTTGATTGGGAGGGGTGTGGCGTACCGCAAAACGGACGAAACGGACTTGTGTTGGAGCGCTACGGTTGAAACGGGGTCCTGTTCATCGGGAGGGGTGTGGCGTACCGCAAAACGGGACTCCACGGGATACTGTTCATCTCCATCGTCGACCTCCTCTAGCCTCCACGGGCTCCTGTTCATCCAGCCTCCACCGTGCGCTACTCCACCGGCTACTGTTCAACAACCCCTCCACCGTCTACTATTCATCCAGCCCTCCACACCATGGGGTCCTATTCAACCACCCCTCCACGAGCACCCTCCACCGTCTACTGTTCATCCAGCCCTCCACACCAC